>NC_083575.1:95565673-95865673 GCF_027579695.1 Neoarius graeffei | reverse complement strand
TCTCGTGTCTCCCCGCCCCACACTAAAGCAGAGTAAAGAAAGGCTGAGCGAGCAGCGTGCCAGATGAGAACAGCTTTAATAAAGTAACGCATAGTATTTTATTGTAAGTAACGGGAACGGCGTTATAACGATGTAAAAAGTAATTAGTTAGATTACTCGTTACTAAAAAAAGTAACGCCGTTAGTAACGCCGTTTATTCTAACGCCGTTATTCCCATCACTGGTCCTAATTGCATCAGCAATTTCAGTATGCGTAACTGGGCATTCTAATTCTGCTCTACTAACTGCACTAATTTTAGGCATATCCAGATTACTAAAAAAATGATCCATAACAACATTGTCTATGGGAGCTTCAGATGAGTACAGCTTGGAATAGAATGCCTGAAATGTATCGTTAATTTCTACAGGATCAACTGTTAGTTCCCCATTCTCTTTCCTAATACCTGAAATATGCTGCTCAGATGATCTGCTTTTTAACTGGTGGGCTAAAAGATGTCCTGACTTTTCCCCATGTTCATACATAATGCCCTGTGATTTCAGCAACATCTTCAGGCATGTGAAATTTCCGCGAAAACACGAAAATCCACGCTTTTGAAAGTTAATTTTCGCGTAAAAATGTCATATCCGTGTATTTCAATCTCGTTTAAAAAAAAAAAAAAATTATCGCGAAATTTCGTTTGGTATTCTCCGGATTTTAACTGAGCCCGGAAGCGACAAGATTTCCCGCCATTCTAAGCTCCGTACAGCGACGCTGTAGTGACTAAGACGAGCATTATCGACGCACGCGGTGCGAGGAGTTTGCCATCATCAACATGAAAACATGGCGAAAGTCGAGTGGAAGTCCGATGTCACGAAAATTGATAAGGGGGTGAAAAATCCATGGCGATGGGCCTGGTTAGAGAAAATAATCGATAAAACACAACTTAGTACTGTGATTGAGAAAGTAAACAAGCCAGGATTTGCCCTTTGCAAGATTTGTCGGAAGGAAATTAACTATGGGAAGCGTGGGTCAGTCGCTCTCGATGATCATGTGTCCGGAGCCAAACACAAACAACTTGTCCACATCCAGAAAACCAACTATGCTTTACCAGGTACGTATTTAATGTTGTGATTATTTAGAAAATTAAATATATTTTGTTGCAATTCCTACTCGTATTTTTCATATTATGTGTCATGAAATCCGAAAGCAATTTTTTTCTCTTAGGTTATAAAATTAATATCAGTAATTAAAAATTTAAACGTACTTAAGTGTTCAATGTTTTTAGTGATATATTTTTCATGTCTCACTAGCTGTATGTTAACTATGCTGATATGATTGAAACATTTAATCCTGATGGACATAAATGTTAAGTTGTGTATGTAACTGGCAATTCCTTTTGTCACATTATATTGAGAAATTCTGCAACATACAGTGTGTTCTTAAGTTGAGTTATTGAAATGATTGACAGTGCTTTATCAATTTTTCATTGATGGTTGTTTATGGTTGTTTAAGAAATCTGAATTGAATTCAAGCTAAATGATTCAATCATTTTACAGTCAATAAATGTTTTAATGGTTATTGAGACTTCTTGTATTTTCACTGAAATTGGCATATTTTATATTTTATTCTGTCATTTAGATTGCTCTTTAAATTGTCTTGATAAGGCCTCAAGTATGCTTTAAATGGCACCATTTAAGCTTCATTTTGCAAAAATTTTCCCAGGGGAGGCCCCCCGGACCCCCCCCCCCCCCCCCCCCATAGGAGGGCGCACCCTCCCATACCCTCCCCACGACAACTTGCATTGTCGGGATGACCCCTTCGGGGTCATCATCTGACACTAAAAAATTTTCCTCTTTTTTTTTTTTTGGAACCTTGCTCACATGCCTGCATCTTTTCAGTTTTTTCTGACATCAATAACTCAGCCTGCAGTTCCAATTTTTCTTTATAAAGTTCTGGGCTTGGGGAGGTTGAATATTTGCTATCTATCACCTGTATAGCTGTGATCAATCTTTCTTGCTCTACACGATTATTTTTATTTACCATGGATTTATATGAGAGAATATTCCCTCTAATAATGACTTTAAGCGTCTCCCACAAAATAGTAGGAGACACACCATCGCCTCTATTAAATTTAAGAAAATCATCAATGGCAGATGAAATAATTTGGCAGAATCTCTTATCTTTTAATAAAGAGGTGTCCAATCTCCAAGGAGTGTACTCCATTCGCTTGTGTGACAAGGAGAGGTCTAAAAGTACCGGGGCATGGTCAGATTCAATTATAGATGAATATTCAATTTTTTTAACCAAAGATAGCAGTGCACCATCAATGAAAAAATAGTCAATTCTACTATATGTATGGTGTACGTGGGAGAAATAAGAATAAGTCTTACTCAAGGGGAAACAGAAACGCCATGGGTCAGTGCAGCCCACCTGATCCATGAACAGTGACAGTCTCTTCGCCATTTTAGAAGGAGAATCAGATTTTGGGTTGGAACGATCCAAAGATGGAATCGTTGTACAATTTAGATCTCCACCAAAAATGAGAGAATGAGAATTGAGACTTGGTATGGATGCAGTGACTCTTTCCATAAATCTCTCATCGTCCCAATTAGGAGCATATACACTCACCAGTATGACAGGCTTAAAATATAAAGACCCTAAAACAATAACATATCGCCCCTGTGAATCTTCTATTGTCTTTGTTGGGCTAAAAGGAACTTTTTTTATGTATCAGAATAGCCACTCCCCTAGACTTGTGATCAAATTTTGAATGAAATAATTGACCTACCCATGATTTCCTTAATCTAAACTGATCTTCTACCAATAAATGAGTCTCTTGCAAAAAAACAATTTCACCTTTTAAAAATTTTAAATGTGCAAATATCCTTGCTCGCTTTACAGGCCCATTCATCCCCTTAACATTCCAGCTTATAAATCTGACAGCTTCACCCAAGTCTTGATTATGCTTACTATTCATCATAATAAACTTAACACTGGTAGGCTACATGTACCCAACAAAACTGACACACAAATGGCCCTTTTCCACTACCCTTTTTCAGCTCACTTCAGCCCGACACGGCTCGCGTTTCGACTATCTAAGAACAGCACGACTCAGCTCGCTTCAGCCCCCAAAACTCGCACGGTTTTGGAATGGGGCTGAAGCGAGCCAAACCGAGCTGAGTGAGGCTGGGGGCGTGAGGAGACACTCCCCTGTGCACTGATTGGTGAGGAGGAGTGTCCTCACACGCCCACACGCCCCGCGAGCACGCTGGGATCTGTAAACACCGTAAACCCGGAAGAAGGAGAATTACGAGAATTCTGAAGCCTTATGCGCCTCGCCTCATCTATACGCGCTTGCCAGTATCTGTTGGCGTTGTCGGCGACAACAAGCCACAGCACCAAGACCAGCAACACTAACGACTCCATGTCCTCCATGTTTATTGTTTACTCTCCGGGTCGTGAGACTACCGCTTAAAAGATCACTGATGTCACTGTTTGCGCCGCCTAACGACATCACGTGACGTCCACCCACTTTCGCTAACTCCACCCAATGTGTCCACCCACTTCCAGCCAGCACGGTTCAGCGCGGTTGTAGTCGAAATGCAACTCCAACAGCCCCACTCAGCTCGACTCAGCACGGCACGGCTCAGCCCGACTCAGCCGCGTTTGTAGTGGAAAAGCGGCAAAAGAAAACCCCGACGCACTTCCCCATACCCTTAACCCCCCTCCCCCCCTTACAACAAAACCAAAACAAACTGAAACCCATAGCACATGAACTGCCCATGTCTAGATCCCGAAATGGGATAAACTGCAGGCTCGCTAAACACACCTTCCCGGTGAACATCCTTTAAGAACTACGTTATCTACACTAAAACTCCCCTATGTCAATTTACATCATTATGAAAGTGTCATATATTTTACAAACTAAGTAAAGCACAGGTTAACAACAGAGTAGGCTACCTAGTTATCGTACAGTCCAGGACGCATACTGTCCATCACCTCCTTCCGTTCACTGGACCGAATGCGTTTGTTGTAAAATTCCTGTGCTTCATCTGGTGATTCAAAGGTAAGTGTCTCTTCTCCCAGAGTCACTCTCAGGCGGGCTGGATAAATCAGGCGGAACTTCACCCCTTTCTCATACAGCGCTTGTTTAACTCCGTTGAAAGCCCTGCGTTTTTTCGCTAAGGTAGCACTCGGGTCATTGTAGAATCGGAGGCTAGCATCATGAAACTTAACCTCATGGTTCCTTGCCCAACGCAGCACTGCTTCTTTCTGTTGAAAACTTCGAAAGCACACCACAAATGCTCCAGCAGGCTTCCCGTGCGCCGGTTTAGTAGCCCCGGACCGATGAGCTCTCTCCAGTTCTGGCGGGGCAGTGAACACACTCGACCCCATACATTCCATCAGTAGCTCTTCCATGAATTTAACGGTGTCTTTGCCAGTCTCGCTGTCCTCCGGAATATTCACAACTCGCAGGTTCGACCTGCGTGACCTGTTTTCCAGATCGTCAACCCGATCCAACAATTCCTGATTTGCTAATTTCAAAGTTTTAATGGTTGCTTCAGCAGTGTTCAAGCGCTCAAAATTCTCACCAGCTATAGCCTCCGCTGATGTCAGCCTGGCTTGGAACGAATTTACTGTGTCCCGTATAGCATCCACAGCAGTCTGGAGTGGTTTTAGCGACTCTTGAATCAACGTGGCAATGTCTTCTTTTAGAACGGACCTCTGTTTAGCTAGCTCAGTCACCAGTTGAGGCATTGATGCAGTATCAGCCACCTTGCCACTAGCCTTGTCCTCCGCCATAGCTGAAACTTTGCTAGCCAGACTAGCCTGTCGTGTCGACGGAGTTTGTTGCAAAGATTTCGATTTGCCACTCATTTCAAAGGTACCATAAAAATGCAATAACCTTTGTCTCACCAATGTATAATCCCACAAAAACAAATATTTAAGACCAGAGCGACGTTAAAACAATATAATTTCACAAGTTCACTGGGAGCACTGTAGAATGCATCTCACCCCCACATCGCCAAACCCGGAAGTCCATGAACGACTTTTTTATCAAATTTTCAAGCTGAAGTCAGATTTCTACTCTTGATTACGCAACAAATCTGTGTTCAGCATAATCGTCTAAATCCCCTTGAGTTGTGTGCACTTTGTCAGAACGGTGTTGTTCCTCTTAAATTTGTTTCTCCTCCCAAAAAGAAGCAGATGGATGTTGTATGGTTTTGAGAATCATCTGTGCAAAATAATAAAATTACTGCCAAGCAGCTGAAAAACTAGTGTTTTTATTATACTGGAATTTTATTCTAGATTTAGAATGTTAGTTTGCTCTAAAATATAATACATTTTAATATAAAATAATTTCACATCATATCAATATTTTTATTTCTGATTCACGGCTCTCCATCCAGATTCATTTTTGGCCCTTTGTTGGAAAGAATTTGTTCACCTCTGAGCTAACCTGTTGAGATTAAGAGCGTACGCTGCACAGTACAGTAGTGAGACACGGCCTTATAACTTTACCATGATTAGTATTCAAATGGTTCTAAGAGGAGCGCCAAGATTTAAAAAAAAAAAAAAAAAAAAAAAAAAAATATATATATATATATATATATATATATATATATATATATATATATATATATATATATAAAAATTAATTAGTGTGTAATAAAACAGTGTTGGAAAATAATCAACAACAGGGTGGTGTGATCAAAATCAAAGTTGATTAGTTTCCTGTAACAGCAAGTCCAAGTGTTTTATTCCTCTTTTACCACAGCAATGTGCCAAGAATTAGATTCTGTTTATTTATTTACTGATAACACCACTTTTTTTTTTTTGTCTTTCATTAAATCAATAAGACAAATAAAATGCATCTTACTGAGACACTGTAAAGTGTAAACTCCTCCTCTGTCTTGGAGATGTTGGAAAATACAGTGGTGCTTGAAAGTTTGTGAACCCTTTAGAATTTTCTATATTTCTGCATAATTATGACCCAAAACATCATCAGATTTTCACACAAGTCCTAAAAGTAGATAAAGAGAACCCAGTTAAACAAATGAGACAAAAATATTATACTTGGTCATTTATTTATTGAGGAAAATGATCCAATATTACATATGTGAGTGGCAAAAGTATGTGAACCCCTAGGATTAGCAGTTAATTTGAAGGTGAAATTAGAGTCAGGTGTTTTCAATCAATGGGATGACAATCAGGTGTGAGTGGGCACCCTGTTTTATTTAAAGAGCAGGGATCTATCAAAGTCTGATCTTCACAACACACTTGTGGAAGTGTGTCATGGCACGAACAAAGATGATTTCTGAGGACCTCAGAGAAAGCGTTGTTGATGCCCATCAGGCTGGAAAAGGTTACAAAACCATCTCTAAAGAGTTTGGACTCCACCAATCCACAGTCAGACAGATTGTGTACAAATGGAGGAAATTCAAGACCATTGCTACCCTCCCCAGGAGTGGTCGACCAACAAAGATCACTCCAAGAGCAAGGCGTGTAATAGTCGGCAAGGTCACAAAAGACCCCAGGGTAACTTCTAAGCAACTGAAGGCCTCTCTCACATTGGCTAATGTTAATGTTCATGAGTCCACCATCAGGAGAACACTGAACAGCAATGGTGTGCATGGCAGGGTTGCAAAGAGAAAGCCACTGCTCTCCAAAAAGAACATTGCTGCTCATCTGCAGTTTGCTAAAGATCACGTGGACAAGCCAGAAGGCTATTGGAAAAATGTTTTGTGGATGGATGAGACCAAAATAGAACTTTTTGGTTTAAATGAGAAGCGTTATGTTTGGAGAAAGGAAAACACTGCATTCCAGCATAAGAACCTTATCCCATCTGTGAAACATGGTGGTGGTAGTATCATGGTTTGGGCCTGTTTTGCTGCATCTGGGCCAGGACGGCTTGCCATCATTGATGGAACAATGAATTCTGAATTATACCAGCGAATTCTAAAGGAAAATGTCAGGACATCTGTCCATGAACTGAATCTCAAGAGAAGGTGGGTCATGCAGCAAGACAACGACCCTAAGCACACAAGTCGTTCTACCAAAGAATGGTTAAAGAAGAATAAAGTGAATGTTTTGGAATGGCCAAGTCAAAGTCCTGACCTTAATCCAATGGAAATGTTGTGGAAGGACCTGAAGCGAGCAGTTCATGTGAGGAAACCCACCAACATCCCAGAGTTGAAGCTGTTCTGTACGGAGGAACGGGCTAAAATTCCTCCAAGCCGGTGTGCAGGACTCATCAACAGTTACCGCAAACGTTTAGTTGCAGTTATTGCTGCACAAGGGGGTCACACCAGATACTGAAAACAAAGGTTCACATACTTTTGCCACTCACAGATATGTAATATTGGGTCATTTTCCTCAATAAATAAATGACCAAGTATAATATTTTTGTCTCATTTGTTTAACTGGGTTCTCTTTATCTACTTTTAGGACTTGTGTGAAAATCTGATGATGTTTTAGGTCATATTTATGCAGAAATATAGAAAATTCTAAAGGGGTCACAAACTTTCAAGCACCACTGTATAAGGTTCCAGCTTCACGTCTGACTGTTACAGAGCGCTGACACTGGAGACTTCTTCCATAAATGTTACATAAATTACAAATATCTTCATCACATCAACGATTATACACTTATGTTTTAACGATTGAGTTGTTACTATGGAATATATTAGACCATGTGCATTAATATAAACCTGTGATTTTATATTTGCACTACAGTCAGAGCTGCTGTGATAGAAAACTAATCAACACCTTCTGACCAATCAGAGTCCAGAACTTTTATTATTTTGCGATTGTCTTGGCTCTTCGATGTTATGACCGGTTAATTTTTTATAGTACTGTGCCTCAGCTGCTACCTGTAGCTTAGAGGCACGCCACTTTCCTAAGGATGTGAGCTGTTCTGAGCAAAACTGTCACTTGAGCACTTCCTATGATGTCTGGGATTCCCAGAACCTCTTTGGTTTCCAAAAGGTTCTTTGAGATGGTCCCCAGTGCGCCTATTACGAAAGGTACGATCTTCACTGTTGCTTGGAGCAATCGCCTAACTTTAAGTGCCAGATCTTGGTATTTTTCTACCTTCCACCCTTCTGTTCTAACTACGTTTTGATTGGCAGGTACGGCTATGTCAGTCATAACCCACTCGTGGCGGGTCTTATCTATCAGCATAATGTCAGGTCTGTTGGGCTCTAGTCGCCGGTCTGTGAAGACAGTTGAGTCCCACATGAGCCTGGTTTGCTCGTCTTCCATTACTGGCGGTGGTGTATGTTCGTACCATTTTTTTCGAGCACTGCAGGCCATGCTTTTGACACAGCTCCCAGTGTACTCTCACAGCCACTTTGTCATGCCTTCTTCTGTACTCCTTTTGAGTCAGTTGAGTGCATCCACTAACAATGTGTCGCACAGTTTGCATGGTCTTTCCACACAGTCGGCACATCGCCGAGTCGACAGTCTTGTCGATGTTGTACTTGATAGAGTTCGTTCTGAGTCCCTGTTCTTGTACAGCATATGACATCCCCTCCGTCTCTTTCTTCAGGAACCCGTTCCTCATCCACCTCCATGACTCCTCGGTAGCAATCTCTTGGGTGTCCTGTACAAACACCCCATGGAGCGGTTTGTCTTTCCACGCTTCAGCCTTCTCTCTGTACATCCTCTTCTTGTACTCAACTAAAGATTCTGTCTCGATCAATATATTCTCATTGAAGGCCAATTTGAGCATCCATTCCTCACTTTCCCACAGGTATCCATAGAGTGACTTTCTTTCCAACATGACACACTTCCACACCTGTACAGCGGTGCTTGAAAGTTTGTGAACCCTTTAGAATTTTCTATATTTCTGCATAAATATGACCTAAAACATCATCAGATTTTCACACAAGTCCTAAAAGTAGATAAAGAGAACCCAGTTAAACAAATGAGACAAAAATATTATACTTGGTCATTTATTTATTGAGGAAAATGATCCAATATTACATATCTGTGAGTGGCAAAAGTATGTGAACCTTTGCTTTCAGTATCTGGTGTGACCCCCTTGTGCAGCAATAACTGCAACTAAATGTTTGCGGTAACTGTTGATCAGTCCTGCACACCGGCTTGGAGGAATTTTAGCCCGTTCCTCCGTACAGAACAGCTTCAACTCTGGAATGTTGGTGGGTTTCCTTATATGAACTGCTTGCTTCAGGTCCTTCCACAACATTTTGATTGGATTAAGGTCAGGACTTTGACTTGGCCATTCCAAAACATAACTTTATTCTTCTTTAACCATTCTTTGGTAGAACGACTTGAGTGCTTAGGGTTGTTGTCTTGCTGCATGACCCACCTTCTCTTGAGATTCAGTTCATGGACAGATGTCCTGACATTTTCCTTTAGAATTCGCTGGTATAATTCAGAATTCATTGTTCCATCAATGATGGCAAGCCGTCCTGGCCCAGATGCAGCAAAACAGGCCCAAACCATGATACTACCACCACCATGTTTCACAGATGGGATAAGGTTCTTATGCTGGAATGCAGTATTTTTCTTTCTCCAAACATAACGCTTCTCATTTAAACCAAAAATTCTATTTTGGTTTCATCCGTCCACAAAACATTTTTCCAATAGCCTTCTGGCTTGTCCACGTGATCTTTAGCAAACTGCAGATGAGCAGCAATGTTCTTTTTGGAGAGCAGTGGCTTTCTCCTTGCAACTTTTCCATGCACACCTTTGTTGTTCAGTGTTCTCCTCATGGTGGACTCATGAACATTAACATTAGTCAATGTGAGAGAGGCCTTCAGTTGCTTAGAAGTTACCCTGGGGTCCTTTGTGACCTTGCCGACTATTACATGCCTTGCTCTTGGAATGATCTTTGTTGGTCGACCACTCCTGGGGAGGGGAACAATGGTCTTGAATTTCCTCCATTTGTACACAATCTGTCTGACTGTGGATTGGTGGAGTCCAAATTCTTTAGAGATGGTTTTGAACTTTTTCCAGCCTGATGAGCATCAACAACGCTTTTCCTGAGGTCCTCAGAAATCTCCTTTGTTCGTGCCATGATACATTTCCATAAACATGTGTTGTGAATATCAGACTTTGATAGATCCCTGCTCTTTAAATAAAACAGGGTGCCCACTCACACCTGATTGTCATCCCATTGATTGAAAACACCTGACTCTAATTTCACCTTCAAATTAACTGCTAATCCGAGAGGTTCACATACTTTTGCCACTCACAGATATGGAATATTGGATCATTTTCCTCAATAAATAAATGACCAAGTATAATATTTTTGTCTCATTTGTTTAACTGCGTTCTCTTTATCTACTTTTAGGACTTGTGTGAAAATCTGATGATGTTTTAGGTCATATTTATGCAGAAATATAGAAAATTCTAAAGGGTTTACAAACTTTCAAGCACCACTGTAAGTCCTTGTCCTCCCTCATTCCTTGGTAGATAAAGTCTACTAACGTTACTCCTTGAATGGAAACTTGTTCATTGTCATAATCTTCCGCGTCTTTCTATCCAGACTCTCCAACTCCTCTTTTGTCCACTCCAAGATACCTGCACCATATCTTACCACACCAACCGCCCAAGCATTCGATCCTTCAGTGATATTGCCTCCATTCAGTTTTGACTTGCACAGCTTCTTAACACGCTTTTAAATATTCACTTCTGATGTTAGTTTTCATCTTTTCATTTAGCGTCTGGTCAAGCTGTAATATACCTAGATATTTATATCCTCCTTCTTCTGTTTCATCAATTAATGACCCATCTGGGAGTTGTATCCCGCTGCTCTCCTTTATGCGTCTTCGCGTCATTTCCAGTATCGCAGACTTATCAAGCCCGAATGACATCCTTATATCCTGCGAGAAAACACGCACAGTTTGTATCAGAGAGTCAAGCTGGCCATTGTTGGAAGCATACAGCTTCAAGTTGTCCATAAATAGCAGATGGTTGATAGGTTTTTCCTGGTCCTTTGACAGCTTGTAACCTGCCGTCATCTTCCAGAGTGTAATACTCAATTGAAGCATGATCACCACGAACAAAAGTGGGGATAGGGAGTCACCCTGAAATATCCCGCTTTTGATCATCACATCTCCCAGGACTGTTCCACCAGATGTTAACACCGTCTTCCACCTGCTCATGGTATTTCGTATCAAGGACACACAACGTTCTGTTACCCCAACCATTTCAGTATCCAGGAGTGCGGAACCATGTCGTAGGCCTTTCAATAGTCTCTCCATGCCATCGACAGGTTCTTCTGGGTCCTCCTGCAATTCCTGAGAATGGATTTGTCAATCAGAAGCTGGTCCTTAGTGCCTCTGGATCCCTTCCTACATCCTTTCTGTTCTTCTGGAAGTGAATCATTGGTAGCAAGATGTTCATATTTTTTCACTCAGAATACCAGTGAGCAATTTCCACATCATGGGAAGGCACGCAATGGGTCTGTAATTACTCACAACGTTCCCTTTCGATGGGTCTTTCTGTATAAACACGGTCTTTCCTGTAACTTTCTAGTCCGGCACATCCTGATTTTCCACACGCATTTGCAGCTGTTCAGAAATTCTCTCATGTAGCCCAGGCATCCCTTTGAACCAAAAGCCTTGGACTAAGTCTGGGCCAGGTGCTTCCTAATTTGCCATCTTGGCAATACCTTTCTGCACATCTTTCGCAATCTCTATTTCTTGCTGCACGGGTGTTTCTTTCAACTCCTCTTCCACGTCATTTAGCCAAGGGGCACCTTCGTTATGTGGGATTTCATCTGACCAAATTTTACTCCAGAATCTTGTCACCTCCTCAGGGTCCGGTGTTTGTTGGCTTGCCTACTTTCCCATCTAGCTCTTCATAGAACATCTTCTGGTTCGTTCTAAACGGATTGCTCTGATGAAATTGTAGACATCGTTCTTCATATCTTTTGATCTTCACACCTCCCGCTGTTATCTTTTGTTTCAATATGTCACACACAACTAAAGTGCCTTTGTTTGTAAGTTTGTATTGACGGTCCATATACATCTTATCTCCTTCTTCGAGTTTCATCCTGCCCCTCCTTACCTCCTCGAGCCTGCTCAGGTGTTTATGCCATCGGACAATATTACCCTTTATTCTTCTTTTCCAAAACGGTTCATCTTTCTTCCTAGTTATCTTTTCCTTTAATTTCCCCAATCTCTCGGTGGTGACATATGCGGCGGCATAGAGCAGGTCGTTGGTTTCTGTTACATTGAATGTGGGGAGCAGTAACACTAACTTTCTCGGGCTCTTCCTTCAACTGTTTCCTGTCACATGCCTTTAGTGATCGTAACTGCTTTCTTTCTCCTCCTCGCAGCACTTCTGTCAGCCGATCGTGTATTCTGTGTATCTGCTCATCCACCTCCTCGTCACCGTCCTCTACAACCTCGCCAGTCTCTACAGATACACTCTCAGCTTCTTCCTCTCTACCAGCTGTTGCGTCTGGCCTGTTCTGTACGTCCATATCTGTATTCTGTGGACGCTCACGACCCGCGGGTGTTTCCTCAGTCTACCCTACTTCTGATCTTAATACCCACGTTCTTGCTTCCTCTTGTTCCATGTCTTCCAACCATTTTTGTTCTTCTTTATCTACCTAATCTGGTCAGCTAGATGTGGTTCACGGACGTTCTTAAAACATCTTTCGATTACGTTCATTATGTCTTATATTGTTAGTTTTTTTCTTTTTTATCAGACATCTAATTTTTTAGGTTTGTTTACCTGACATGTTTCGACGTACGACTGTCGTCTTCCTCAGAGTGTCACCGGATGTTATTGGTGACGCATCTTTTATTAGCTGATGTTTCCGAAGGCGTGGCCTTCCTGTCTGGATTGACAGGTCGGTCACGCCTTCTACTGTCAGTTCGTCCCCTGCAAGATGGCACTCCAGGTATGGGAGAGCATGTACGCTCCCTCATCTCGGTTGATGGTCCTCGGGCTTCGCTTACGGATCTCCATGGCCTCCCTGATCCAGCGCCGATGTTTATTATCTTCTGTGCGGATGACTCTGGCATTCCCCCAGTCCATAATATGATTTTCCCTTTTGCAATGATCTGTTATGGCTGACTTATAATTTTCCTGTTGTGCCTTAGTGTCAAACCAGACAGGAAGGCTACGCCTTCGGAAACATCAGCTGATAAACGATGCGTCACCAATAACATCCGGTGACACTCTGAGGAAGACGACAGTCGTACGTCGAAACGTGTCAGGTAAACAAACCTAAAAAATTAGATGTCTGATAAAAAAGAAAAAACTAACAACATTCTTAAAACATTCGGGTGGTTTACCAGGCTTTCATCTAAACGGGGGAACAGGGACGCTGCGCCCTCTTACTCTCGGCGTGCGCCCCCTTACCGACTCCGTGAAAACGTCCCAGCAACACTACGTGACAATGTGTCTGATCATCAAATATGTTATAATTGCTCCAAAAATATTCCAATCATAGTAGATACACCGCCAGACGGTGCAAAAACAATTCAAATTGGCGTTTTCCAGACTGAGGCGCCATGTTGTTTAGTTGTTTACTTGTCGTGGCTGCTCTCGTGAGATTTGACATGGGTTACATACAAGGTCAGCTGACTTGTAGAGTGAGATTTCTTGAGACTGAATGACCTTTCACCCACCGGCGCGGGAGCTTTTGACAGAAGTAGTTCGCGAGTTGTTTTTATTGACACTTGGGCATTTAAAGATGTCATCCCGTGGCACGAAGCGGAAGAAAGCCAAAGACTGTCCGGGGCAGAAGAAGATTACTTCTTTCTTTTTCAATGTTGACAGACAATTTGTTACAATTTCCCTCTCAGACAGCCTCAGAATGTCCCATTGGAGCATTTTTCAAAGGCTTTGCACGGCAGGGGGGGACAACCGGCACCATTGAAAAAACCCTGGCTTACTGTCCCTCCAAATCTGAAGCATGCACATCCTGCAGCCTTTTTCCTCCGGCATAACACTCCTGACATAGCACTCAAACAACAGTTTGTTATCCTCCTCAGTCCGTTTAGCTTGTATCCTTTTCCGTTCCACAGCTAAGTCCACATTTTGGGACATCTCCCTTATCCCAGCCGGCAAGGCATGCCTGTTTTCCTTACCGACCGGGGGCTCGGACCACCAATCACCTCCTGTAGGCAGTTCCGAAGTCCCCAGAGTTGTCAATTATTTAACTTTTCCGTCATGCAAAAAATACGAGTTGGTGTATTTATCGTGAACGCCGGCACTAGATGAATTGTCAGCCAAGACTCAGAGGTCCATCTTCCCTCATTAAAACTCACCGAGGGTCCGAGGCCCATCGGCTACCTTCACCTGGTTTAGCCAGCCTATCAGAGCTGTTGCCCGGGGTGTGGCTGCTGCACGTTACAGCTTCTTGGAGCCACAGGTGAGAGTTGGATGTCAGGTGAGGACCAGTGGTGGATGAACAGCCCCAAGGACTCGACAGTCTCCCAGCCAGAGGCACTACCCCTCCCTGAACACCCCATTCACCCTTTATTATTATTCATGGCTAACTATAACGTTTATGTATGGGGGAGAAAAGTGCACGCTTTGGTGTTGTCGTGATCCGTGTGTTTCAGCTCGTACGCTGTTTTTACACACAGCACACACTCGGTGATTTTGGCAGAATGCTTTGTGCTGAGGTCTGGAACAGGACGGTGTAAAAGTGGAGTGCTGTTGGTCCTCAGCATCGCGACATCCAGCTGCTCATGAAGCTCTTCATTCAGTCGTTAACGCTGGCACAGAGAACGATGAGACTGGGACTTCCTGTGCTGCTGTTCTGGAGAGCAAACATCTGTTCACACTCCAGCACTGTGTGTGATGTTTTAAGTGCCGTGTGTGAGCGTCTTGATCTTATGTGATTTTATTAATCTGAAGCTCCAGGATGTAAGATTTGGAGAGTTTGCTCCTCTGCCTGTGTCCTAAATCCCCTTCTGTGTATAAAGCAGGATGTCTGATATAACTTAGTGAGGATTATATGCGATTTGGGACGCAGCCCAAGCCAGAACCTGTTATTCTCTTTGCTGCTAATATCAAGAGAATAAAGACTTTATTGTGCACATAATTGTGACCTGCACTCGTATATATTACATTTTTGTACAGTATTTTGTTGTATAATTTTGTAAATACTAATGAATATTAATACATAATTTAAATGAACTAGCAATTATATAGAGAATTTATTTTGGTTTTTACTTCTTATTTTTAACTATCCCATTCCTCAGTACTAATTACTTTTATTTCTATTAATTTATTATTGGGTGTATTTATTATTTTAACTTGTGTGTGTGTGTGTGTATACAGTGTGCCATGCTGAGATGAACGCTATCATGAATAAAAACTCGGCAGATGTGAAAGGCTGCACTATGTACGTCGCTCTATTTCCCTGTAACGAGTGTGCGAAACTTATCATCCAATCAGGTGAGGACTCTCCCTCTCCCCCTCTTTTACACCTTCTGTGTCTCTCTTTCTTTTTCTTTCATCTTCTGTGACTCTCTCACCTTCTGTGTGCAAGGGCGTAGGTTTGGTATTAACACTGGTGGGGGACAAAAACCCAGTGCCAACCCCCAGTGGTGCCAACATTAGAGGGTCACAATATTTTGCTCCGTTGTGTTCCACCAAAAGAGTCTCCATCATCTCTCCAAAGGCCAGACTTTTAACATTTGAAGTTCAGAACTGTAGTAATTCATGAATAATAATAATAATAATATGAAGTCCATTTGATTAACTGCAAATCTTGCATGTGATGATGAACTCATTCTACCAATTTGCAAATGAGTTTTCCAAGCGAATAGCGCACTGACTGTCGGGAGGGTGTTTGTTCCTTTCCCTCATAAATGGAAGTAAACCCCATCCGGAGCCTTAAACACTGCGTTCCATGAGGCTGCAGGGGGAGTCGCTCTCTTCTGTGGGATCTCTAACTGGTTTTAGAATGCCAGTTTAAGCTGATGTGTGATTGATCTAACAGTAAAACAGCACGAGGGCTCGAGAACTTTTTTGACACACTTGGTATGTGACGTTTTCAAAAGAGAGGCGGAGTAACCAAACATTTCTGATCCAGAAGGCGGAAGCTGTTGTGCTAATTACGTGAAAATGTTTGATTTGATTGTTCGTGGCCCAGACACCTTTTAATGTCCACATCACCATCGGGTTGTTGTTGTTGTTTACATGTGTCATGTTACCCAAACTCGGTCAGGGCTCTGCAGGTCTTAACTGAAGCGCTTCAGATTCAGGGTTAGCGCGCTGCTAATGTTTGCAGGCTCTTCACAAGCAAGACTCGGTGCAATATTAGCCAACATTAGCACAATCTGATATGATTTAATAATGCCTTTGTGGCCTTAATGAACTCCAGTTGTTGTTGTATCAAGTCGGATTGTTATTTACACGCCACACAAACTTAAACAGTCATATTCATATGTTGTTGTTTTTACACACTGAATCCGAAATGCTGTTAATTGATTCATTTTACGACCTAATCTAACGCTACATTCCTCAAGCACAGTTTGCTAGCTTGCTCGCTGGTCACTGCACTGCAACCGCACTTGCTAATTGACATGGCAGCCAAACATGCTTGCTGTTTTCGTGACCACGCCCCCAGAGCGAATATTCATGAGTGAATTTTGCATGGTTTCGCCCAGTGGAAACCTACAGTAACCATTTATGTACCGTGCACAGAGCGCAATTTATTTATTTGTTTATTTTTATTTATTTTTTTTTTCTTCAATCAGAAATATTGGTAGGGACATATCAGCCGTTGTTTGATATCGATAGGGACACGTCCATACTGTCCAGTAGGGGTGTGCAAAAATATCGATACGGCGATATATCGCGATACTTTGTCTTCCAATTCAATATCGATACTCAAAATTTGAATATCGATATTTTTTCAAATAATAAAATCATGTTTCAGACGGGTTGTAAATCCAGTACGACTTCCGCACCTCCGCTCCGCGAGGTGTCGCTGTGCCGCTCCCTCACTGCAAGGCACTCTTCGTCTTCTCTTTTTTCCCCGGCGGTTGCAGTGAGGAAAAAAAACAGGCAAGCATGGCTGTTAACGTAAACCTAGAGACGCCACCGAACTTTAAGGCAGATGTTTGGAGGCACTTTGGATTCCAAAGGAAAGGAGAAAAAAAAAAAAACAGTGAGCCGGACAAAGAGAATGCACTTTGCAAAACCTGTTTCGCTCCAATTAAATTAAGATGCTCCAATTAAGATGCCCACTGCACTTTTCAATGTGTTCCAGACAGTGTGTTGTTCCTGCAAAATAAGCACAAGTTAAATGTTCTCCGGTATATGTTCTCAAGTTTACAAAGAACAAATTGATATTAGTGTTAGCACTGAAATGTATGTGCAGTCTGCAGTGCAAGTTTTAAGTTTTCATAAAACAATTTGATTCTGCTTGTTAAGCAGCACTGATGTGTCCATGCTTACAGAAAAGTTGAGAATACTAGCGCAGAAATGGGAATTTTCTGTATGTTGTAGTGAAGCAACTCTTGGTTTTGCCAGCAGTGGAATAGAGACAAATATATGTCTGGCAAGAGTGTGTAGTTATGTATGCGAAATGTAATTTTACAGTGGTCAATAAATTCTGATTTTCTTCAGTGACACAGATATTGTGATGTGGTTGAAATTTCTTGCAATATATCAATTATCGCAGAATCGCTGTACCGTGATATTATCGTTATCGTGGGCAAAATATCGCCATAGTATCGTATCGTGAGGTATCTGGTGATACCCAGCCCTACTGTCCAGACCCAATTCTACGCCTATGTCTGTGTGTGTCTCTCTCTCTCTCGCTCTCTCCGGAGCCATCCACTTAGCCACTCCCCCTGCTTGGCCTCTCTGGAGCCATCCGCTTGGCCACTCCCCTTCTTTGCGCATGCCATATGGATTTATTTGTTGTGAAGTAAATGACAAAATTGCTCACTGAGTCATAAAGCACAGCTTTATTTAATTACTTTTAAAAGAGGTTCGTAAATAAGGTAGTTTAGAAGCCATGGTAGTTACCATGGACGCAAAAGTTTTAAAAATTGCTTGTGTGTGTGTGTGATTTTAGTATTACATCCTTACCTTACATTACAGTATTACATATACATATTATTATATCCACTGCAGGTATAAAAGACGTAGTTTATTTGTCAGATAAGTACCACAACACCCCGGAGATGGAAGCTTCCAGAAGACTGCTGGATATGGCGCGTATCCCATACAGGTGAGTCTCAGCACAGGTGCATCAGCAACACTTTATTTACATCCCTGCTAATGAGCCAGGCAGCAGAGACTGGAGGAGTTCGGAGTTCTGTTATAGACACTTATAAGCCTTGAGTATAGACCCTTTTCAGTCACGTGACCTTCGTAAACGCGACCACCATTTTGGACATGTAGTGGACTTCGGCTCGAATCAGTTTGAACGCGAGGAAGGCGACAAACGGAGAACATACAAGAAAAAGGAGCGAGATGCAGAAAACACCTTCACTATCCAGCGACGTAGGGCATTTACAGGGCGAGCAGAGGGAGAGGTATTTGCAAAAATTGAGGTTAGCAGGCTTAGAGAACGACGTTTACCTGCTTCCACCAGGATTGTTCACTGACGTACGGAAGTACACGAAGCCCTCGTCTTTACCTGACTTCGGCCCACATGATCTGTATACCTATGTCGTTAAAAACCCATCGCCATACACATATACGCCAACGTCCGAGGTTCCGGAGCGCGCTCTGGCTTGCTCCCGGAGTGCTCCGGCCGAGGTTCCCCTCAAATTAAGCAGCGCGCGCCGGCTTGCTCCAGGAGTGCTCCAGCTGAGGTCACGGAGCGCGCTCCGGCTTGCTCCGGAGCAAGCCGGAGCGCGCTGCTTAATTTGAGGGGAACTTCGGCCGGAGTGTGCTCCGGAACCTCGGCCGGAGCACTCCGGGAGCAAGCCGGCGCGCGCTGCTTAATTTGAGGGGAACCTCGGCCGGAGCACTCCGGGAGCAAGCCGGAGCGCGCTCCGGAACCTCGGACGTTGGCTCCGGCAGCTATTTATACTGGATCCGGTGTAAATAGCTACCGGATCATAATTACAGTAAACTAGTAAATCCAGTAAAGGAAAAACTTGAGACTGAAAGGTTTTAACAGTCATCCAAATGACTGAACGTAAACATTGCTACAGTAACATACCAGCTACTTGTTGACATTAGCTAGTCAACAATAGCTACTACAGAAGAACAGAGAGGTTACAATGGGTTATTTTAGCCTATTTGGTTACACACTCGCTGCCACAGAATGTTAACAGCAATGTAATGCCTTTTCTGGCTAATTTTATTCGTCTTACCTCCAACAAAGTGGTCACTACACAAGCGTTGGTATGCCGCTATCCATCTTCTCTGTCGGTCAGCATCTACCGGGATCCGATAAAATGATAACCCTTGCCTTGTTTGTTGATGGTTACTACATCCAGGTGCACAACAATATAGTGGCATGATGGAAGTCTTGCTGAAAGTAAACACTTTCTTTGCTGCCATTCCTCAATGTTGGCTGTGGTAAACTACTGGTAGTACACGTCCAAAATGGCGGCCGCGTTTGTCGTGACGTCACGTGAAAAGGGTCCATACTTCCCCATGAGCTCCACTTCCCCTTTCCACGCCACAGGGTAAACTGTGGTGATATGATGTCATATTAGCACTAATCGGAGAGAAACCTACTGTTTTCACCCTGAGCAGCTCCACCCACTCACTGGTGCACATTTTGTGCAGGAGACGCACATTTTACGGATGCTGCTACACGTTATCACTCAAATTTATGAGTAAAAAAAAGTCACTTCATGGTTAAACATGAAGAGAGAAAATCTACACGTGTGTTGAGGAGAAAATACGGCAGCACACAGCTGAATCTTCACCACTGACTGGGTGTGTTTGTGTCAAAGTCACAAACAGTGTGTTTACATTTGAAGCTTTTTTTTATTTATTTATTCAGGTTTGTATTCGTCAGCTAGTTGCCTGTATGGTATTACACTACGTTAGCTACTATGTTAGTCTCATCAGTTACAGTTTCTGCCAGAGGTTTACGTACATGGTCAAGAACGTCATGGCAACATTGGGCTTTCAGTGATCTCTTCAAACTGTTCTTTCTGTCTAGCAGAATGATTGTACAACATACAGCTTTAATAGAAATAAAATAAGAATTTGGTGCACAAGATTTTTATTTTGGGTTTTCTGAAATCAACACAGGGTCAAAAATTTACATACACCCACATTGATTACTAATTCAGTGGTGCTGGAAGTTCCAGAATGTCTTAACACTTGCTGAGGTCTCTTAACTTCCTGTTAGTGATGATGATCGACTACAGCTGGTAGCTTCTCTGTGTGCAACATAAAAAGGGTTTGTGAGACGCTCATTGGATTGACCAACACAGTACAATGGGAAAGTCCAATGAGCCCAGTGCAGATCTGTGAAAAAGGATCATAGATTTACACACTCAGAAATGTCCCTTGGAGCCATTTCTAAACAGATTCCAAGATCATCTGTTCAAACTATTGTATATCGTTGTAGTCACTAATCCAGGCTTGTGGTGAACTATGTTTGGTTGACTTGGCCAGAATTGCAGCAGTAGGGTGGCCAGTTCCTTTCGGCGCACTCACATTCACACCTATGTGTAGCCCACAGGAAACCCACACAGACACAGGGAGAACATGCAAACTTGACACAGAAAGACCCCTGTCCGCCACTGGGCTCAAACCCAGAACCTTTTTGCTGTGAGGTGACAGTGCTAACCACTACACCACTGTGCCACCTCTGTTGTATACAAGTACAATTTATTGGGTGGTGAAGCCACTTTGCTGGAAGAAGATCCAAACTGTCACCCTCAGCTGAGAGGAAACTGGTTTGTATGGTCGGGAACCACCAGGGCACAGACCTGGCATGAACTGGAAGCTGCTGGAAAACTGGACAGTCAAGTGAGTTTTACATCACCATGGATTGAGAGTCTGTCGTGCAAGGAAGAAGCCCCTGCTCCAAAATCTTACAAATCAAGCTTGACTAAAGTTTGCAGCTGAACACATGGACAAAGAAAAAGCATCCTGGAGGAAAGTTTGATGGTCAGATGAGAGAAAGATTGAGTTGTTTGGCCACAATGACCAGAGCTTCAGAGAAACACTGTACTAACTGTTAAGCATGGTGGTGGTAGCGTCAGGCTGTGGGGCTGTTTTACTGCCAGTGGAACTGATGCAGTGTACAAAGTGGATGAAATCATGAAGAACCTCAAAATTCTTCAGTATCACCTCAAACCATCAGAATCTTGGACAAAATTGGGTGTTCAAACAAGGCAATGACCCCCAACCACACATCAGAGCTGGTTGTGGAGGATAAAGCAGGAGAACATTAAACTTAAAACAAGTCCTGACCTCAGCATTATTGAAAACATGTGGACTGTGATTAAAACTCAAGTCTGTTTCAGGAAACACACAAATTTAAGTGAACTCTACCAATTCTGTGAAGGAGAGAGGACAAATATCCAACTAGAATTCTGACAGAAGCTTGTTGATGGCGGCCAAAAGCGTCTGGTGAAGGTGAAACTCACTAAGCGATATTTAACCAATTATTAAGTGTGCTGGATGTAAATTTTTGACCCTTTATGTATAATTTTGACCCTGTTTTGATGTCAGAAAACCCAAAATAAAGGAGCTAGCTAAATAACTTATCATTTCTGTATCCCGTTAAGGTTAAAAATAAATCAAACTGTTAAAGCCTTTGCAGTGGCTGAAAGGAGACGGTGTCAAAGAAGAAAATGACTTTCAGGAGATTGCATTTATTGTTTATTTTTAAAAAATTGTTTTATATTTGTGTTTTTCAGGCAGTTTCAGCCGAAGAGAAACAAGATCGTTATTGATTTTGACTCCATCGGTCGCTCAGTACAGCATGAGTGTAATGGAGGCGGCGGAAGTGCTGAAACACCGAACAACAAAAACTGAAAATACTGAACTGAAACATTGGCGTGATCTGAGCTGAAATATTTTAGTGATTTTAAATCTCTCAAATACTGAACATCACCGAAGTCAGTTACTGAAATTGTATGATGGGCGAGTAGAGAAAAACCAAACATCAGTATTTCAGTAATGTTTGGTCTTTCAGCAGTCGTCACAGAAAAGTTCCAAATACGACTAGAACACTGAAAATTACAGAAGGAGAGAAAACTACAGGCCAGATCTGATCAACATACTGTACATGTGGACGTTCTGAATATTACTAATATACCAAACATTAAAAATAATGTGAAATACTGGAACGTGCCTAATAGAGAGAAATACTGAAATTTCGGAATCCTATCACTGGCCTAGTCAAGATTACTGAAATAGTGAAAATTACCGAGCATAACTGAATAATCAAATGATACTGAAGTGCTGAAATATGAAAACATGAGTATTAAGTCCTAAATACCCCAGAAATAAATAACTACGTTGTTGACATGTTGTTCAGTATATTAACCAAATAGTTTAAATGCTGTAATGAAATTTAACGCTGAGTGAAAATGCTTAAATACCAGATATTACATTGTTGTTACAGAATGTACTAAAGTGCTGAAATGTTAACTGAAACATCAAAAGCAGTAAATTCTACAACACTGAGTGTTACTGAAATAATGTAATGAGGCAATACGATCATTTAATGAGCTGAAAAGTGAAACAAATTTATAGAAATTGAGAATAAACCCTTTTTTGGTTTTGGTTTGTCTTTGTGCTCTGGTGCATTATAAAGGGTGTGTTTTGCATCTAATACCCCTTTTCCACCAAAACAGTTCCAGGGCTGGTTCGGGGCCAGTGCTGGTGCTGGTTCACAACTCGTTCAACTTGCGAGCCAGCTGAGAACCAGTTTGCTTTTCCATAGCTCACGGTGCTAATGGAAGCCATGTCATTACGTCGCTGAATACGTCAGTTACGTTGCTGTATACGTCAGTTACGTTGCTACGTTTGCATAAACCTTGGCGCGAATATCGAAGCAAAAACAACACGGAAGAAGCAGCAGCAGCAACAACAATAATAATGGATGACTTTGCGTTTGTACAGCTGCTGCTTCTCGTCGCTTAAAAATGGTGATCTTTCGCGGTCTTATTGTTGTTGGTCTTAACAACTCCGCCCCCCTGCTGACGTAAGCAGTTCTTTCCTCTGGCCCAGCAGAGAGTTGGTGCTAGCCTGGAACCGTTTTTTCTGGCCCCAGAGCCAGTTCTTTGTCAGTAGAAACAGAAAACCCGGTTCCAAACTAAGCACTGGGCCCGAACCAGCCCTGGAACTGCTTTGGTGGAAAAGGGCATAAGTGAACTGCATACTTTTATATACAGTTTAAAATCAGCTAAGGTTTTGTAATATAATGGCTAAATTTTCAATCTGTTTCTGGTGGTGTTTTTTTTCAGTTTACTGATGTAATGATGTGAGCAAGTAATATTCATTCTTTTTTTTTTTTTTAAGGTTCAGTAACTATTCATTTTATTTAATTTTTATTTGTGCTACAGTACTGTGCAAAAGTCTTAGCCCCCCAATTTTTTCACATGCAAACTGTTATAGATTTCTATTTATTTATGGGGTCCTAAATACCCCATAAATAAATAACTACCTTATCACATTTTTATTTTTAATCCCCCCCCCATCATTTAAATTACTTGTTATATTTAGACAAGCGCAGAGCAACCTGCGAAACTAGTGTTTCCTTACACAAGCACTTAATGTGTGGATTTTCTTGTGAGGGGTTTGGTACATTCTCATTGGTGACAGGAAATGATTGTACTGGACTTTTATTTTCTGTTTTGTCTGTTAAGGTCTTAGTGGAGAGGCTCATCTTTTCATATACACAACTAATTAAATACATCATATATGACTATATCTCGAAACATACAGTGCTGAGCGTAAATGAGTACACCCCCTTTGAAAAGTAACATTTTAAAGGAACAGTCCACCGTATTTCCATAATGAAATATGCTCTTACCTAAATTGAGACGAGCTGCTCCGTACCTATCCGAGCTTTGCGCGACCTCCCAGTTAATCAGACGCAGTCAGACGCGCTGTCACTCCTGTTAGCAATGTAGCTAGGCTCAGCATGGCCAACGGTATTTTTTGGGGCTGTAGTTAGATGCGACCAAACTCTTCCGCGTTTTTCCTGTTTACATAGGTTTATATGACCAGTGATATGAAACAAGTTCAGTTACACAAATTGAAACGTAGCGATTTTCTATGCTATGGAAAGTGCGCACTATAATGACAGGCGTACTAACACCTGCGCGCTTCGACAGCGCATTGATACGGAGCTCAGATATCAATGCGCTGCCGAAGCGCGCAGAAGGTGTTAGTACGCCTGTCATTATAGTGCGCACTTTCCATAGCATAGAAAATCGCTACGTTTCAATTTTTTTAACTGAACTTGTTTCATATCACTGGTCATATAAACCTATGTAAACAGGAAAAACGCGGAAGAGTTTGGTCACATCTAACTACAGCCCCAAAAAATACCGTTGGCCATACTGAGCCTAGCTACATTGCTAACAGGAGTGACAGCGCGTCTGACTGACTGGGAGGTCGCGCAAAGCTCGGATAGGTACGGAGCAGCTCGTCTCAATTCAGGTAAGAGCATATTTCATTATGGAAGTACGGTGGACTGTTCCTTTAAACAATATCTCAATAAACACACAATTTCCAAAATGTTGACGAGGCAAAGTTTAATATAACATCTGTTTAACTTATAACGTGAAAGTAAGGTTAATATAAACTTAGATTACACATTTTTCAGTTTTACTCAAATTAGGGTGGTGCAAAAATGAGTACACCCCACAACAAAAACTACTACATCTGGTACTTTGCATGGCCTCCATGATTTTTAATGACAGCACCAAGTCTTCTAGGCATGGAATGAACAAGTTGGTGACATTTTGCAACATCAATCTTTTTCCATTCTTCAACAACGACCTCTTTTAGTGACTGGATGCTGGATGAAGAGTGATGCTCAACTTGTCTCTTCAGAATTCCCCAAAGAAAATAATTTCTTTACACCACAAAGGTGAAAGCTACAAGAAGATCAGCAAAGCTTTACTTATCAGTCAGAATACTGTAGCAAAAGTGGGACAAAAATTTAAGAAAGATGGAACTGCAACCATCTCACAGAGACGTCCAGGTCGTCCACGGAAGTTAACACCTCGACAGGAGCGTCTTCTGATGAGAAGGGTTGAAGAAAATCGGCATGCAAGTTCACTGCAGTTATCTAAAGAAGTAGAAAGCCAAACTGGGGTGACTATTTCCCGTGACACAATACGGCGTACACTGCAGAGGAATGGCATGCATGGATGCCGTCCACGAAAGAAGCCTCTCCTAAAGCCCAGGCACAAAAAAGCCCGCCTAGAGTTTGCCAGGGCCCATGCTGACAAAGATGAAGACTACTGGGACTCTATACTCTGGAGTGATGAGACCAAGATAAATGTTTTTGGAACTGATGGCTTCAAAACTCAGGGATGTGATTTTTCCGCGAATTCGCGGAATTCCGCTTTTTTCACCTCAAAACTTGAAAATTTTTTTTCCGATTTTTCGCTCAAAAATCCACATTCGTATCCTATTCATTCTGACTTTCAGTAATTCCGTCATTGAAATGAAATGAGGTACGTGATTGGCCCATCGCTCTGTAACAACCAATGAACGTGCTTGTTAGATAGCTGTATGTAAGCTCGCTTCAAACAAAGAGTTGAAAGATGGCGGCCTCCGTGATCGAGCGTAAAGATGCACCTGATCATCAGTTTGGGGTGTGTGGGTGTGTGTTTTTAAAGTAAATAAACATGGGGAAGAAGAAAAAAAACAACCCAGCTCATTTCTTTCCCCATAATAAACCTGTGAGTGGTGATGGCGTCACTGCACGTGCGACAGTTGGGTATGTTTTCGCGGGGTGACGAAGGTTGCCGTGGCAATGGGGCCTCGCGCCGTCTGTTGCTTCCTGGATGCGCATGCGCACGCTATGAAAGCTGTGGTGAAAAGGTTAGCATCGGAGGCTAAACCTTCTGAGGAGAAAAGAAGGGGCGGGTTTTATTTCAGTTTGTTTTAGTTACGTCCGAAGAAACAGCAGTTTAAATCACGGCTCTAGTTTACAAATCAAAATGGTTACTCAGTGAAAACAAAACAAAAGCTAGAGAGGGGGGAGTGGTGTAGAGAGAGGGGGAGTGGTGTAGAGAGAGGGGGAGCGGTGGGAGTTTAACCCGGGAAAGTGAGTCTGTGAGGCGGCAGTGATGCTTGACCCCTCCCCCCTCCCGCCTCCTCTCACTTTACCTCAGAGTCTCTGCCAACTTCATCACAGATTATTTCACCTTTTTCACTCGAAGTTAGTTTTAATTTTCGCTCAAAACTTTTCCCACAGCGTGGATGTAAGGTAATTATACACAATTTTGATTATTCAATATTAAAATGTTAGTGCAAATAATACATACTTGGCAACTTTCCAAAATTCTCATGAGGGAGAAAAGTGCATGAAAGACATTTTCAGTTGGCCGAGGGTCTGATGCGCGGTTGAAGTGATAAAAACAGTGGATCCCCATTAATTGCAAACACATTTTTTGTGAATGTTGTTTAGTGAAAAAGTGATTTTTTATTCTTGCATATGAAAATCCTCAAGTGAGTGAACACTGTACAGTTCTGTATATGAGTCAATTTCACAGAAAATGTTTTTTTTTTTTTTTGTCCGGACGTGTTTTGTTTACATTTTGAGATTTCTAAAACCTTTTTATGGTCTCATATGATAAAACATTATCAGTTCTACCTTGCATTTTAAAATTTGACTACTTTGGTTCATAAATGTGTATTTTGTAGCAAATTTTAGGGTCGAAAATGAGCAAAAATGGCTGTTCCACTGAAAGACTTTTTTTCAGACATGATTCTTAATGTTGGACAAAGGTGGAATTGAAACTTTTTCATGTTCAACGACAAGACTGTGGAAACCACAATGGACATATGTCACAAATTGAAAATGCCATTAAGAAAAGATATTTTTTCGATGTTTTATTAATTTTTGTACCTGTCCCAGAGGTTTGTGTCAGTTCTGTTACTGTGATTAATCACACAAAAATAAATGCTCCCAAAAGCTATTATTGAAATTATTTGTTGCCAAGGATCTACATATTCTCACCTTTTTATATGGATGGCAGAATGAACTGAATCTGAGAATATTTACTTAAAAATTTCAGTTTTGGTAAGTAGTCTATGCATGACTAATTTTTTTGTGTCAATCCTGTTACCCTGTCTAAACGGGGTGTGCAGTAACTTAATCAAATATTAGAAGTTGCCATACATAAGAAGCAAACTGGGAGACTACCAGGAGCAATAGAGTTTAATAAATAATGGTGGATGAATTCTTATGTTGCATCATGTTTGTTTGAAAAGGCACATTTAGGTATGTTCAACTTCTACAGTAATTGAAAGTATAAATTTTGTTTTTCCTTATACAATTTTCTATTTATTCTAATGCAGATGATTTAATTTAGAATGACATTTTTAGGTTTCATGTTTTGGCTTTTTGTCAGTTAAGAATCATTGAATTTACTACAGGGGCTCAGAGTTACATGCTGACCATTAAATTGGCTTGAATTTGTTAATCATGACAAGTTTTTTTCTTGTGTGTTTGCTTGCCATTTTAGTACAATTTTTAAGTCAGAAAACCCCAGAACCCAGGAGCTTCGGGGGGCTTCGCCCCCCCTTGTCCCCCCACCAGGGCGCTGCCCTGGACCAGCTGGGGGCCTACAGCCCCCAGACCCCCAGCTAAAATTTTCAGATAATTTCACCAGCCCCAAATCACATCCCTGAAAACTGTATGGCGTCGCAAAGATGAGGAATACAAAGAAAACTGCCTGGTGCCTACAGTGAAACATGGTGTTGGCAGTGTCCTTATGTGGGGCTGCATGAGTGCTGCTGGTGTCGGGGAGCTCCATTTCATTGATGACATCATGAATTCACAGATGTATTGCTCTATACTGAAAGAGAAGATGCTACCATCACTCCGTGCCCTGGGTCGTCGGGCACTTTTCCAACATGACTAAACACACATCTAAGGCCACTGTTGGATTTCTGAAGAAGAACATGGTGAACGTGATTCGGTGGCCAAGTACGTCTCCTGATCTGAACCCAATCGAACACCTACGGGGAATTCTGAAGAGACAAGTTGAGCATCACTCTCCATCCAGCATCCAGTCACTAAAAGAGGTCGTTGTTGAAGAATGGAAAAAGATTGATGTTGCAAAATGTCGCCAACTTGTTCATTCCATGCCTAGAAGACTTGGTGCTGTCATTAAAAATCATGGAGGCCATGCAAAGTACAACCCCGATTCCAAAAAAAGTTGGGACAAAGTACAAATTGTAAATAAAAACGGAATGCAATAATTTACAAATCTCAAAAACTGATATTGTATTCACAATAGAACATAGACAACATATCAAATGTCGAAAGTGAGACATTACAGGGACGATGTAAACAGCAGTCAGAATGACAACACTTATCTCTCTCGGCAGGTAAAAGGGCCTGCACAACACTGACAGACTCCAGATCCCGGGAGCAGTGACAGTCAATAATACGGCTCTGTGTACACCAGTTATTATTCATATACACACTTAGCCCCCCTCCTCTGCTCTTACTGGTGTCGCTGGATCTGTCCTGTCTGTGTAGCGTCCTGTCGGCTAGCTCAACGGCAGTGTCCGGGATGGAAGAGTTGAGCCATGTCTCTGCAAAGATCATGGCATTTATATTCCGTAAGGTGCTATTAGCGGTTAGAAGAAGCTCCAGTTCACTGATCTTGTGGGTGATGGACCTGGCATTTGAGAGAAAGAGGCTGGGAATTGGTGGTTTGTGTGGGTTTTTCCGTAGCCGAGCACGGATACCCGCCCTGCAGCCCCGCTTCTGCTTCCTCTCTCTCTGGCGTCTGCATCGCTTTTCCGGGATGGTAATCCACAGGGAGCCCGGAGCTCTAGCGATAGTGGTAGGGATATTGTGAGTCTGCTGGAATGACGTCGTTATTGCCCTACTATGGGCAACTCCAAAGTCTATCAATTCCTGCCGACTATAGTGCTGCGTTGACTGATAAGTTGATGCGTAACAACAGCTAAAAACACACAAACAAGTACCAGCTAGGAGAGCGAAGAGCCGCTGCACTCGCGCCCCTTTCACAAATCCCACAATCCACTGCGTGGTTGGGAACTTCTGGTGACCAGCCCCATGCTGCTGATAACAGTACAAAAACCAATACTGGGCTATATAATCAGTTTCGATGTTCAAATATCAGATGATCAATTATTATTACAGGTTTACATGGTCTCACAGATTTTATCAAGATCAATACTGCTCGAAGTGATTGCATGTTTACAATTTGTCATCAGTTTCGATGTTCAAATTTCAGATGTAAGCTGAAATGTGATGTTATTAGACTGCTTATATATGTCTAGTTACTGGTTCCATGGTATTTTTCATCAGCACAGAAGCTTTTAATCGGTCAGCCTTATATTATCGCCCATACAGCCCTTTCACTTTCTGCATTGTTTACACGAAATCCAAGTTCCAACTCCTCAGCACTATAACTCTGGACAACAACATTAACAGTGTACATTTACATTGATGACAAATTGTAAACCTACAATCATTTCGAGCTGTATTAATCTTGAAAAAATCTGAGAGTCCATGTAAACCTGTAATAATATTTGAACATCGAAACTGATTATATAGCTCAGTATTGGTTTTTGTACTGTTATCAGCAGCCTGCAGAAGTTCCCAACCACGCAGTGGGATTCATGACAGGGGCGAATACAACAAGAGAAACAGTGACACCTTGTGGGCAAAGAAAAGCAGTGTGTATGGCGTGAGGTGACTAAACAGAGACAGCGATAATGATAACATTTAACAAACAAAAACATGTACCTGCAGAAGACAATACAACATAATCAGTTGCTTTCTGGTTTTTTTTCTCTGCACCTCTGCTCCTAAACGTACAAAATAACCAAGTTTATACAAGAAAAAAAGGGTGCTAAAAGGCTAAAGTCTCTGCAGTGCTACACTGGTCACATGATGCAGGCAGTCCTCTGTAGTACAAATGGCGTCCAGAAAGCTAACTGAAAACTTCTAATAAAACTTATATTAGCGGTAAAACCACCACAAAACAGCTGGGTGACGCTATCGGTATCAACCTTAAATAATATGCGCCAAAAGTTACAACATTTTTTTTTTTAACTTAACCTTTATTTTACCAGGAGAGAAGACCCATTGAGATTAATAATCTCTTTTACAAGGGCGTCCTGGGCAAGAGGCAGCACAGGTTACAAAATTAAAATTACAATTTACAGGAGTCTAATTAAAAGAAAAAAAATCATTTAAAACAGTTACAAATCAGAGATGCCGTCTCAAGTGCTCTCAGTCTGGAGTTAAAATCGCTCAATGGAATAAGTTCTTTTATTTTTAGGTCCTTTTGCAGCTTGTTCCAGATGGTGGGGGCAGAGAAAACAAAAGCTCTTTTTCCCTGCTCTGTGCGGACGGATGGGACAGAAAGCAGCAAATGATCATTGGAGCGCAGGCCGTAAGAGTCAAGGTTCCTCAGTGTGATTAGGTTACTGATGTAGGGTGGCAGTAGTCCAAGTATTGCCTTGTATATAAAGGTATACCAGTGAGTCAGCCTCCTGGTTGACAGTGACGGCCATCCGACTCGGGAATATAGTTCGCAGTGATGGGTCAAGGCCCTACAATTAGTGATGAACCTCAGGGCAGCATGATGCACAGTCAATCTTACTCAGGCACTGAGCTGAAGCGTTCATGTACAACAAGTCTCCATAGTCCAAAATAGATAAACAGGTTGCAGCGACAAGGCGCTTCTTAACGTCAAAAGAAAAACAAAATTTATTTCTAAATAAAAAACCCAGCTTCAGTTTAAGTTTCTTAACAAGATTTTCAATGTGGGCTTTGAATGTCAGGGTGTTATCAAGCAGGATACCAAGATATTTATACGAGTGGACCGCCTCTATTTCATTTCCCTCAAGAGTGAGGGATGTTTAACAGTCCCTTCCTTGGCTTTAAAAACATTTGTTTAGTTTTGTCCGCGTTAAGTACTAATTTTAGCTGCAGAAATGCGTGCTGGATCACATCAAAGGCCTTCTGCAGGGATTCAACAGCATTAGTAGGGGATGACCCACAGCAGTAAATGATTGTGTCATCGGCATAGAAATGCATATTTGCATCAGACACATTTTGACCCACGCCATTTATATACATAATGAATAGGAGGGGACCTAATATAGCACCCTGTGGCACCCCCTTGTGGACACTCACAAATTCTGAACACAAGTCATCATATTTGATACATTGGGTCCTATCACTTAAATAATTTGTGAACCAGGAAACTACGTGATCTGAAAGAACAAAACTGGAGAGCCTTTTCTTTAAAACTGTGTGGTCCACAGTGTCGAATGCCTTTGACAGGTCAATGAAAAGCGCAGCACAGTACTGTTTTTTTTTTTTTATCAAGGGCAACAAGTATGTCATTAATCACTTTTGTGGCAGCAGTAACAGTACTGTGCTTTTTCCTAAAACCTGATTGCAGCTTTGAAAGAAGGTCATTTGAGTATAAAAAATCTTTGAGTTGCTCACACACCAGAGATTCAAGGATTTTTGACAGGACACACAAATTAGATATCGGCCTGTAATTGGTTAATACTGCTGGATCACCTCCTTTTAAAAGAGGAATAACAAAGACTGACTTCCAAACTGAAGGTAGTTCTTTGTTTTCAATTGATAAATTAAAGTGTTGTGATGGGCTGTGCAATAAAATCAGCAGCCATTTTCACAAAATAAGGCTCTGTAAAATCTGGCCCAGGAGGTTTACTGTGGTTCAAAGTTTTGAGAGCCTTACGTACTTGTTGCACGGTAAAAGGTACAAATGTAAAAGGTTCTCCAAAGAATGCTTCAGAGCTTGTAGTACAATGAGGCACGAGAACAGTTCTTGTGGCTTCAAACAAGGACCCAGATGACACAAAGTGCTTATTAAAACAATTTAAGATCTCAGTTCTATCATACACTGGGGTTGAGTCTTTTAAAACAAAAGTAGGAAGTGTCTGAGGACTTTTATTCACAGATAAAGACTTGATCACCTAAAATTTCTGCGGATTATTAAGATTATCAGTTGTAACAGACAAATAGTATTCTGATTTAGCCTTTCTAATGAGAGAAGTACATTTATTTCTCAGTTGTCTAAAAATGGACCAATCACGAGCAGAATCACTTTTTCTAGCTTTGGCCCATGCCTCATTTCGCTCATGAATGACATCAGACAATTCTGGAGAGAACCAGGGGTTTTCTCGTCCCTTCACCCTGAGTTTTCTTTTGGGAGCATGTTTATTTACAATTTTCTCAAAGTTATCTTTAAAAAATGTCCAAGGTAGCTCAACATCTGGCAACAAATCTATATGTTCCCATTTGACCAAGGACAAATCATGATGATAGGCCTGTACATTAAATTTATTCAAGTTTCTCTTGAAAATAATACAAGGTTTACATTTGGGGATTTTCGTGTCTCTGCAAGCTACAACTACACAGTGGTCACTCAAATCATTGCAGAACACACCCATGGATGAAAATTTATGTGGAGCATTTGTTAGAATTAAATCGATCAATGTTGACTTTTCAGGACATTTAGAATTTGGCCTAGTTGGTTGGTTGATCAACTGACTAAGATTTACAGAGTCACAGAAGGATTTAAAGTCTTCAGAGGCTGTGTTTAACCAATCCCAGTTGAGATCTCCTGCCATTAAAAGCTCATTGTAGTTTAACTTGGACAGAAGTTGTTGTAAGGATGCTAACACTTCCTTGGAAGCGGATGGAGGTCTATAACATCCAACAACAGTTATGCAGAGGGATTTGGCTATTTCCACATTTAAGGCCAAAAACTCCATTTGCTTACTAATGGACTCCGACAAGACAATTGAAGCAACAAATCTTGATTTAACATAGATGGCTACCCCACCACCTTTTTTGGGCCTGTCAGTACGATAGATGTTGTATCCACTTATGCTGACATCATCATTTGTAATAGATTTTGTCAGCCATGTTTCAGAGATGATGACAATGTCTGCGTCTGTCGATCTAACCCAAATTTTGACCATGTCCATTTTAGGTAGCAAATTGCGCACATTAAGATGAACAATTTTGAGCCCAGGCATTGATTTAAAATCTGCCGGAGTGTGGGTGAGTTGCAGTTCAGGTCCAGGGTTTGGTTGCACATTTCCAGATAGAAATAAAAGTAGAACAATCATCAATCTTTGTTTCACATTACATTTTGAACCAGGGCGGCACGGTGGTGTAGTGGTTAGCGCTGTCGCCTCACAGCAAGAAGGTCCTGGGTTCGAGCCCCGGGGCCGGCGAGGGCCTTTCTGTGTGGAGTTTGCATGTTCTCCCCGTGTCCGCGTGGGTTTCCTCCGGGTGCTCCGGTTTCCCCCACAGTCCAAAGACATGCAGGTTAGGTTAACTGGTGACTCTAAATTGAGCGTAGGTGTGAATGTGAGTGTGAATGGTTGTCTGTGTCTATGTGTCAGCCCTGTGATGACCTGGCGACTTGTCCAGGGTGTACCCCGCCTTTCGCCCATAGTCAGCTGGGATAGGCTCCAGCTTGCCTGCGACCCTGTAGAAGGATAAAGCGGCTAGAGATAATGAGATGAGATGAGATTTTGAACCAGTATTTTTGTATGTCGGGGCCAGGCAACTATTTTCACTGGGCGAGAATGTGAGATCATATAAAGAAAAAAACACTTTGGAGTTTGTGTAATAACTTCGATACATCTGACCAGGAGGTTAAAGCCCATACCGAATGAGTCTGTAGTTGCCCAGGAACAGCATTAAAAATGGTGCCACTGTAATAACTGATTCCCAAACAAAAAACATTGCTATGGGTTCTCACCAAACCAACATTGTTTGGTCTTATGTCACAGGCTACCAACAAACTTATTAAAGTAATGAGAAATGCCATTGTAACTCACTTTGTGTTCATCAGCAGAAAAAGAAACAAGCCCTTAAAAGTAAAGGTTCTTACAGGTACTCCATGAGACTGTAGCAGGCCTAAGCTGGTTAGCTCAGCTCCAGACTGTAGCAGGCCTAAGCTGGTTAGCTCAGCTCCAAGGTGATGTAGCAGGCCTCAGGCTGGTTAGCTCGGCTTCAGGATGATGTAACAGCCCTAAGCTGGTTAGCTCAGCTCTAGGAAGATGTAGCAGGCCTCAAGCTGGTTAGCTCAACTCCAGGGTAATGCTGCAGGCCTAAGCTAGTTGGCTCAACTCCAGGGTGATGTAGCAGGCCTCAAGCTGGTTACAGTAGCTCATCTCCATGAGAATGTAATAGGCACAGGCTCCAGCCCAGGCTCCAGGGCAATGCAGCAGGCCTCCATCTGGTTAGCTCGGCTCCAGGATGATGCTGCAGGCCTCAGGCTGGCTAACTCAGCTCTGGGGTGATGTAGTAGGCGCAGGCTCCAGCCCAGGTACCAGGGCAATGCAGCAGGCCTCAAGCTGTTTAGCTCAGCCCCGGGAGAATGTAGCAGGCCTCAAGCTGGTTAGCTCGGCTCCAGGATGATGTAGCAGGCCTCAAGCTGGTTAGCTCGGCCCCAGGATGATGTAGCAGGCCTCAAGCTGGTTAGCTCGGCTCCAGGATGATGTAGCAGGCCTTGGGCTGGTTAGCTCAGCTCCAAGAGAATGCAGCAGGCCTCCAGTTGGTTAGCTCAGCTCCAGGATGACAACATAAGTGACTTGTTTTCAAAAGAAAACAATAAAACATCGCAGCAGCATTTTCCCACACAACTTACCCTCAACAGGTGTGACGGGAAGAAGGCAGGTGCAGAAACCCAAGAGGTACAGAAAAGGTGATGGCCAAAAAGTACCTTCCATAGGAAATGTAAATGAAAACAACTCATTGACATAAAATTCACAAATACTCAACAGAATAATTAAATGTTAAATAAAATTTCAAATACAAATTGGAAACAAGAATTAATAAAGTGCATTTTTAACACCATTGCAGCCACCCCCACTGAATTTTATCGAAAATGAGCACCAACCTACACAATTTGCATTACATAAAACACTGCAAATTGATAAATCACAAAGAGTCAACTTCAAGAAAACCAACACCAAATGTATCACATAAGGATTAAATGGTATGAGAGCAGCGCTTATCCCTCAACCCAGGATCTGGCAATAGGGTGCCTTGTACACCCCACTAGGCTCCAAAACCTAGTGTAGTGCAGGCTCATGACCGAGAAGAAAATAAAAACACTTTTAAACCCACAAGTGCATCGGCTATCTGATATAGGTTTTAGTCAGCAAAAGTCTGGAACATAGATTTGCCAACAGCTTTAACATTGAATTTGTCCTGAACAACATCCTGCCTGGACATGGTTCGTATTAACCTGTTCACGGGCTTAACTAGACGACCAAATCTTGACCTGACCTGTGTTTGTGCACTGGAATGACCACAGGGTGTGGGTGAGGTCTGGTCAACAGTGTGCAGAGTGTCTGATGTATTGTCGGTCTGTGTCATGGTGTCGAGAGCAGGGTCTGGCTGTCTCACATTTGCTGGTCCAGCTACAGCAGTCACAGGGTCAGAATCACAGGTCACAGACTGATCGGTCACATGGTCCTCAGGTGAGAACGATGTGTCCTGGGGCTCAGAAGTCAAGCTCGTCATGTCATTAACAGCTGCCTCTGTCAGACTTGGTTCAGACAACTGTATAATCCATTCTATGGTTCTCCTCTCAGAGTCCACAGGTTCTGGATTGGTCAAGTGTTGCTCTCCCACAGTCACAGGTGAGTTTCTGTCACTTTCAGTGTCAAGGCAGTCACTAGCCACACAAAGACTCTCTCTCTCTCAGACAAGGTCTCCCCTGACTCTCCTACATCAGCAGTTTCTGTGTCAGACATGGATGAGACAAAATCAAAAATTTCCCATCAAATCATTAGTTTTCTTTTTTCAGACATGTAAAAGTTTTTTCCTTTACCTGACATGTTTTGATGGTGTAACTTCTGTCTTCATCAGAGGGTCACCCGGATGTTGGTGTGTGACGTGCTTTTATAATCAGCTGATGTTACGGAGGTGTGACCTCCCTGTCAATATTGACAGGTCGGTCACACCTCCCGCTGTCAGTGTTGCCCCTTCAGGACGGCGCTCCAGGTGTGGGAGAGCATGTACGCCCCCTCATCCCTGTTTATTGTTCTTGGGCTACGCTTTCTGATTTCTATTGACTCCTTAATCCAACGGTGGTATCTGTTGTTCTCTTGTTGTATGATTTGAGCATTGTCCCAATCCATTATATGATTTTCCCTTCTGCAGTGGTCTGTTATTGCTGATTTGAGGTTCTCTTGCATGGCTTTATCTTTTATTGCTCTTGTTTGTCTCTGTTCTGTTTCTTTTTCACATTCCTTTTTATGTTCCTTTTTTCGTGTACTAAAACTCCTTCCTGTCTCCCCAATGTAGGTTTTATTGCATGACAGGCATGGTATTTCATATATGACATTGCATTTATTGTGTTGGTCGATTTTGTCCTTAGGGTGAACTAGTAGCTGTCGTAGTTTGGTGTGTGGTTTCACGGGTGTTTGTCTCATCTCATCTCATTATCTGTAGCCACTTTATCCTGTTCTACAGGGTCGCAGGCAAGCTGGAGCCTATCCCAGCTGACTACGGGCGAAAGGCGGGGTTCACCCTGGACAAGTCGCCAGGTCATCACAGGGCTGACACATAGACACAGACAACCATTCACACTCACATTCACACCTACGCTCAATTTAGAGTCACCAGTTAACCTAACCTGCATGTCTTTGGACTGTGGGGGAAACCGGAGCACCCGGAGGAAACCCACGCGGACACGGGGAGAACATGCAAACTCCGCACAGAAAGGCCATCGCCGGCCACGGGGCTCGAACCCGGACCTTCTTGCTGTGAGGCGACAGCGCTAACCACTACACCACCGTGCCGCCACGGGTGTTTGTATGTTGTGTTTTTTCATGGCTCTTTGGATTTGTTCTGTAACTCCTCTGACATACAGTAGAGTCACTACTGCTTTGCTTTCCTGTTTTTGGGTTGTCTGTTTTCTTCTTTTTTTCGTCTGTGTCTTTTCTTTTGTTTTCACTTGTTGTGCGCCTTTGTGTATGGCCCATGGTGGATATTGACACGTGATCAAAGCTTGCCGTATGTGTTGTTCTTCTGTTGTGCGTTCTGTGGGATCGGTTATGATTGCTGCACGTTCGTAGAGTGTTCTGACAACTGACAGTTTGTGTGCGATGGGGTGTTCGCACATAAACTATCATCGCACATAAACTGTCAGTTGTCAGAACACTCTACAAACGTGCAGCAATCAGAGAAAAAGCGGCAGCCAGAATGCGCACGACGTACTCTCGACTGGAAACGGAAACGTACACATACATTGGCTAAAGCCATTGAAATTCCCCAGCAATTTGAGATGTCACAAAAGCAGATGAGAATTGTTAGAGAGGAGGACTCGCAAGTGTCAACAGTGGTCACAAGAACAAAGCACACAGCCTATGCTAATAAAAAGTCACATAGCAACATACAGACAAAGCTCATTCAGCAGAGACAGGAAACAAATTCAAAAACTGTTTAAAGTGCAGAAAACACCCACAACATACATGGAACCGAGGAAAATGTCCAGCTAAAGGCTCTGTATGCTCATACTGTCACAAACCAAACCACTGGGCAGCAGTCTGCTGCAACCGTAGCATGAGTTCAGTGAGTGTGAAGCCAGAGGACACACCTGAGGAAGAAATGCTGGACATACAGTGGTGCTTGAAAGTTTGTGAACCCTTTAGAATTTTCTATATTTCTGCATAAATATGACCTAAAACATCATCAGATTTTCACACAAGTCCTAAAAATAGATAAAGAGAACCCAGTTAAACAAATGAGACAAAAATATTATACTTGGTCGTTTATTTATTGAGGAAAATGATCCAATATTACATATCTGTGAGTGGCAAAAGTATGTGAACCTTTGCTTTCAGTATCTGGTGTGACCCCCTTGTGCAGCAATAACTGCAACTAAACGTTTGCGGTAACTGTTGATCAGTCCTGCACACCGGCTTGGAGGAATTTTAGCCCGTTCCTCCATACAGAACAGCTTCAACTCTGGGATGTCGGTGGGTTTCCTCACATGAACTGCTCGCTTCAGGTCCTTCCACAACATTTCCATTGGATTAAGGTCAGGACTTTGACTTGGCCATTCCAAAACATTCACTTTATTCTTCTTTAACCATTCTTTGGTAGAACGACTTGTGTGCTTAGGGTCGTTGTCTTGCTGCATGACCCACCTTCTCTTGAGATTCAGTTCATGGACAGATGTCCTGACATTTTCCTTTAGAATTCGCTGGTATAATTCAGAATTCATTGTTCCATCAATGATGGCAAGCCGTCCTGGCCCAGATGCAGCAAAACAGGCCCAAACCATGATACTACCACCACCATGTTTCACAGGTGGGATAAGGTTCTTATGCTGGAATGCAGTGTTTTCCTTTCTCCAAACATAATGCTTCTCATTTAAACCAAAAAGTTCTATTTTGTTCTCATCCGTCCACAAAATTTTTCCAATAGCCTTCTGGCTTGTCCACGTGATCTTTAGCAAACTGCACATGAGCAGCAATGTTCTTTTTGGAGAGCAGTGGCTTTCTCCTTGCAACCCTGCCATGCACACCATTGTTGTTCAGTGTTCTCCTGATGGTGGACTCACGAATATTAACATTAGCCAATGTGAGAGAGGCCTTCAGTTGCTTAGAAGTTACCCTGGGGTCCTTTGTGACCTCGCCGACTATTACACGCCTTGCTCTTGGAGTGATCTTTGTTGGTCGCCCACTCCTGGGGAGGGTAACAATGGTCTTGAATCTCCTCCATTTGTACACAATCTGTCTGACTGTGGATTGGTGAAGTCCAAACTCTTTAGAGATGGTTTTGTAACCTTTTCCAACCTGATGAGCATCAACAACGCTTTTTCTGAGGTCCTCAGAAATCTCCTTTGTTCATGCCATGATATACTTCCACAAACATGTGTTGTGAAGATCAGACTTTGATAGATCCCTGTTCTTTAAATAAAACAGGGTGCCCACTCACACCTGATTGTCATCCCATTGATTGAAAACACCTGACTCTAATTTCACCTTCAAATTAACTGCTAATCCTAGAGGTTCACATACTTTTGCCACTCACAGATATGTAATATTGGATCATTTTCCTCAATAAATAAATGACCAAGTATAATATTTTTGTCTCATTTGTTTAACTGGGTTCTCTTTATCTACTTTTAGGACTTGTGTGAAAATCTGATGATGTTTTAGGTCATATTTATGCAGAAATATAGAAAATTCTAAAGGGTTCACAAACTTTCAAGCACCACTGTAAACCTGACATTAGTGGATGTTCCAGTAGCAATTGTGGCAGATAACAAGTGGATTGTAGACATCAGTGTTCTTTCCCAGGAAGTGCAGTTTAGAATAGACACAGGTGCAAAGTGTAATACACTGACTCTGGACTGTTATCAGTTATTGATGCACACAGATGAACTGAAATGCTCCATCAAGGTACTGCGCACCTATTCCAACCACAAGGTGAAGCCAGTTGCTGCAGTTGACCTCCCTCTGAAATACAAAGACCATGAAACAAATGCAGAGCTGGGAATTGTGGACATTGTTCAAGAGAACGTGCTCAGTGGCACTTCAGCTGAGGCTCTTGGCCTGATTGTTCGGCTGGACTCTCTGCAAGATGGTCCTAACGGAAACAAGGTGAGCACTAACACCGAAGCCACTCTGAACCCAAACACACATGCACCAGTTGGACTGGAGGATTTTCCTGAACTGACATGCACCACAGGCACCTTGCCAGGCAAATATAGCATAAAGATTGATCCAGTTGCAAAGGGTGTTGTGCATCCAGTGCACTGACAACCAGTAGCACTTAGGGCTAAGATAATTGAGAAGCTTAACAAGATGGTCAAGGATGGACACATTGTCAAAGTAGACCAACTGACAGATTGGGTCAGTTCCATGGTCGTTGTCACACATAAGGACAAGATAAGAATCTGCATAGATCCGAGTGACCTGAACAAGGCAATTAAGAAGGAGCACTACCCCATGCACACCATAGAAGAGGTCATATCCACCATGCCTGGTGCAAAAGTATTCTCAGTTTTGGATGCTAAATCAGGCTTCCTTCAGATAGAGTTAGATGAAGCGTTATCCCTCCTTACAACCTTCAACACACCAATAGGCAGGTTCAGATGGCTAAGACTGCCGTTCGGTATAAAATGCGTACCTGAGATTTTCCAGTGCATCATGGACCAAATGCTCGAGGGCATTAATGGAGTGTGATGGACGATATTCTTATAGCAGCATCCACAATGAAGAAGCATGATGCGATACTGCGCAAAGTAGTTGAGAGAGCCACAATCTATAATCTGAAGCTTAATTTCAACAAGTGTCACATCCGCCAGTCAGCTGTGCCGTATGTAGGTCACCTGATTACAGCTGATGGGTTAAAACCAGACCCAGCAAAAACTGAAGTAGTAAGGAGCATGCCTCCGCCAACAGACAAGGAAGGTGTCCATCGCTTCTTAGGGTTTGTGACATACCTGTCAAAGTTTATTCCAAACTTAAGTGAAGTAGATGCTCCACTGCAGCAGCTCATGAAGAGCAACGTTGAGTTCGCATGGCAACCAGCGCAACAACAGGCATTTGACAAGCTCAAGCAGCTATGCACCCCCCCCCCCCCCCCCCCCCCACACACACACACACACCACACACTACTCAAGTTTTATGATCCAGCAAAGCCTGTTGAAATATACTGTGACACAAGCAGCATGGGACTAGGAGCCGTGTTACTACAGGATGACCAGCCTGTCGCCTGACTCCCAATGACAGGTGGGCCTCTGACAGACTTGTGACACTTGTTTGATTAGCTGTTGATTGATGATTTTTCAGTGTAGATCTCCATCTTGTAATGAGATATTTACTACTAAATAATAGCAATAGGTGAATTTGTTCATGATTCAAAGTTCTGCCACAGTTCCGCTGCAATACCATGTTGGCTGGACCTTACAGGCCTAACATGCAATTGAATTTCATCAGTTCATAGAAGTTTTTATTCTTATCAAATAAAAATGTAAGAAAACGGCCCAAATCTAAAAGACCATGAACTTTCAAGAGAGCATATATTTTTAAAAGGAAATCAGTGCGGTAATATTGTCAATGATTGTCAATTTTATATGATAGAAGTATTTTATCCTGTTATCATTTACCACCTAAGATACGGCCTATTTTTCAATGAAAAATAACATTTCGTATTATGAATATTCATAATAACACAATAGTTCGCAAATTACTGAATCTTCAAATCTTCAATCTTCAAATTTGACGTGAATTGAAGGGTTTGTATGCAAACCTAAGGCGATTTTTGGTAATTATATCAATGAAAACCAATCTAACGCATACAAATAGGATGTTGTCGTATAAGATATGGGCAATCGTACTACTTGCATGGATATTTCACAGTATTGTCTCTTGAGAGAAATCTTGAGAGAATTCAACATACTAACTCTGTTTAACAGGAAGTGATTAACACAAACAAGTGAAATGACCTAATCATCATCACATTGCCATTGATGGCAGGATGTGTAAGGTGAACAAATCCCGCTCAGGTGGCAGCCGGGATGTGCACCTCACCAATCCCACTGTCAATGGCAACCAGGAAGTTGTTGCAGAATAATACAGAATAATACTGACTTGCTACTTGTGTTACAAATTTATTATTATAATAAATGTTCAATCACTCAGTCATAAACTCTGTACTACACAGTACATCTATATCCTAGGTAAGTTTTTAGATGCTTGGTTACAGTAATAGGGGAGAGGCCTGGATTTATGCACCAGTCCACGTCAAGACCCAGTGTGTGTATGTGTGGGGTGGCGTAGACCGGGCAAGGGGTCATTCCCTGCCTAATCGCCTTCTTCTCTCTCTCTCCCCCCCCCCCCCCGCGCTTTCCTCCCTCACCCTTCATGCCTCACTTGGTTTTTCCTGCAAAACACATACATACATATATGAAAGCAATATCACATAGTAGGCACTAAAGCACATATTTAAGGCCTTGCTCACATTACAGCTCATGATGGGTTTGCAAATATTTGGCGATGAAAAATTGGTCGCGTCGCCATCATTCGTGTGATGCATGGTGATTGCTCTCCAAGCTTCAAGAGTTGCTTTTTGTTGTGTCTGCACTTCATGAGTGGCCAAAAATGTTGTGAAAAATTTCAATGCGTGCACTGAATTTTGGTGGCGATGTTATCGTTGGCAAAACTAAGTGGCAGATACTCACAGATGGGTTTGGGAATACTTCCTGAAGCTCAGGGGACCTTCAGGGAGCCTCTTGAGATGTATTTTGTCTCGAATCCATGTCCCCGATGCTCGTATGAGCTTTATCAATACGGTGGCTTGGCATACCCTAACCTTTGCCGAGACTAAAGGTACATTTACATTTGGCGATCTTTCGCCACGTGTTGTGTGCGCTTTTGGGACCCAGGTGTTATGGGAAACACCTGATGCTGATTTGAGTCCAATCAGCACGTACATTTACGCACGCTGTTTTCACAGAGAATTTGTGAAGTATTCTGTCAGGCATGGGTGTAGCGGACACAGGGTATGCGGGGGACATGTCCCCCGCACTTCCTGTATTTGTACCCTCTGTCCCCCGCACTTTTTACAGCCATTACAACCACTCAATTCATTTTTAACACGTGGAAACGCGTTTTTCCGAGCTGCCTCTAAATGCATCATGAGCAGGCGGCGCTAAGGCGGCAAACAAACACCGCTGTCGTGTGTGATCAGAGACGCTTTAGAAAATATTGTATGAGTATCTTTGGTGTGATTCAGATCTGGGCAGCGCTTCTGTATGTTCAGCAAACCAGCCAAGAGGCTAAAGACTTTAGACAGTTTTTTCCACACAAACCATGTAAGTTGAGTAATGCTGTTGAATGTAGATAATGTTTAGCTAAAAGATGACAAATAGATGTCAATTTAGTGAGTTAAGCTAGCTAGCTAACTTAGAGGCAGTAGCAACTAGTTACATTTACTCCGTTACATTTACTTGAGTAACTTTTTGGATAAATTGTACTCTTAAGAGTTGTTTTGTTGCAAAATACGTTTTACTTGAGTAATATTATTCTAAAGTAACAATACTCTTCCTTGAGTAACGTTACTATTTTGGCTACTCTAAGATTACTCACTTCTGGGTAGAAAATAAGAATATAAATGTATTTGTGTTCCTTTGACTGTTATTTTTGTAAAGATTAAATTTATTTTTGTGGTAGTTAAAGTTTAAAGTACATGAATTTGCTGATTATTATTACTGTATTCCTAATTCTATTTCAAAATGTTGCTTTCCACATATTTTTTTAATCTCTATTGCCACAATAGAAAGAGCAGGGTGAGAGAGGAGACAGTGGACTGGAGGCCAACAGGGATGATTATGCAGGGTCACAGGTGAGAAGAGAATATAACTAGCTATGTCACTACTACTATTCTTAATTCTATTTATAAATTTTACTTTATAGATTTATAGATGGGGGTGGCACGGTGGTGTAGTGGTTAGCGCTGTCGCCTCACAGCAAGAAGGTCCGGGTTCGAGCCCCGTGGCCGGCGAGGGCCTTTCTGTGCGGAGTTTGCATGTTCTCCCCGTGTCCGCGTGGGTTTCCTCCGGGTTCTCCGGTTTCCCCCACAGTCCAAAGACATGCAGGTTAGGTTAACTGGTGACTCTAAATTGAGTGTAGGTGTGAATGTGAGTGTGAATGGTTGTCTGTGTCTATGTGTCAGCCCTGTGATGACCTGGCGACTTGTCCAGGGTGAACCCCGCCTTTCGCCCGTAGTCAGCTGGGATAGGCTCCAGCTTGCCTGCGACCCTGTAGAACAGGATAAAGCGGCTACAGATAATGAGATGAGATTTATAGATTTTGACCTTAGATTTTGATAGTATACCATTTTAAAGAACTAAAGTCGGTTCCCTGGTGCTGTGCTGTTTGTGGTTATGTGGTTCTTTAGCTGCTAAGGAGAGGTGCAATTGAATGCAAGAGGATGATAAATCACTCAATAGACCTCTGAACAATTTGTCCCCCTCACTTCTAAAATGATGGCTACGCCCCTGCTGTCAGGTATGCAGCGGTGGAGAGATCTAAGTGCAGGAAAAGTGTTATTAGCAGATGTGATATTTTATAAAAACAAAATGTGAGGCAAGGTCAAAGTAACAAAACACAAATGAAACCAAAAGCAGAATCATAGTCATAAACCAGAGTATTTAAGCAGAGTCGTAAACATTGCTAGAAACAAAAGTGACCGTGATAATGATAACACTTTGCAAAATCTTTGTGAAAACAGTGTCCTTATATGGGCGTGCGGATTGCGCTCAAATCAGCATTAGGTGTTTCCTATAATGACTGGGTTGTGAGTGGGTGTGGCCACTTGAGTGCACGAAGGCATGACAGTCAAGTGTTCACCTGCTGTGTGACCACAACTTTTAGCTTGTCTGTCTGTTGCCATGCATCGACACCAAAACGGCTCATTTTCATCGATAACCCATCGCAAAGCATCGCGAACTGTAGTGTTGCCATTCGGTTGTTCTGCAAGCAGTTGTAGATGGCAGAGTTTTTTTCTGGGATGTGTGTGTTGGCTTTCCAGGGAGTGTGCATGACGCAAGAGTCCTAAAACAGTCACATTTGTGGGAAGTCCTAAGTGATGGGGAATTTCTAGGTCAAAGCAAAGTGACCATCTCTGGCTGTGAGGTTGGACATTACCTGATAGGTGATCCAGCCTACCCCATGCAGAACTGGCTGATGAAACCCTTTTCTGACACTGGCAGATTGACCCCTGAACAACACACCTACAATTACAGACTCAGCAGTGCACGATCGGTTGTGGAAATGGCATTTGGGAGATTGAAAGGATGGTGGAGGTGCCTACTAAAAAGAAATGACTGCAAGCTGGAACTGTGCAAGAAAATGGCGCTGACCTTCTGTGTCCTTCATAACATCTGTGAGGAACATGGCGACAATTTCACTGAGGAGCACCAAGACAGACATGCCAACATCCAGCCTCCTCTTCAGGCATTACCTGAACATGGCAGTCAAGAAGGGGCTGACATTAGAGCCGCTTTAATGGCCTACTTTAACGGAGGGAACGAGTAATTTGTTTGGTTATTTTGCTATTTACTTCATGTCAATGTTGTTTAATTGTTCAGTTCGATACGTTCATAGAAATGAGTCATTTATTTGTAAATAAAGTGACTGACAGCATCTGTGTTATAAAAGGTAGCTTGTTGAGTTCTTTCATTACTTGGTTTTACAAGCTCTAACCAGCTTTACTTGCACTTATTACACAGTTAAAATAATTTTACATCACTAGTGAAAACATATACAAGCAGACATGTCTCTTTAGAAAAAACATTTATTTACATAGTGCGTAGAAACACAACATAACAACAAAGTGACGTGAACAGTGCAAAGGTGCAGAACAAGCAAAGTGGTGTGATTATTTTCTGGCTTGCGCCTCCATTACAGACACCATGCGCCCCATCATGCTGAGGAACGCACTGTTGTCTGCCTCCAGCTCGTGCAGCAAGGCATCGTTCATTTCCTTGCTGTGCTGCAGGAACCTCTCGTCCGCCCGCTCGAGGTAGTCCAGGAGCTCAGTGTTGCTGTCTCGCTTCCTCTTAGCTGTGTACAAGAACAGCTATTTTACATGAGTTTAAAAGTTTTTATTAAGTCATAAGTAGATTAACACAGGTTCAGCAATACAGTATAAGAAACATGTCAGCTCAGCAATAAGAGCATTAGTTAACTGTTTACGGTTGGTGGGGGATTTTATATGACTGGCTGGTCACTTATTACAGCATGTATTTATATTATAAAGTCACACTATTAGGTATATATCCATGTTTGCATAGTATCCGGTGAGACAGACGTACATGTCAACCTATACGGATTGTCCGGAAATTATACGGATTTTACCTCATTTCAAGGGCGTACGGGCGTATAAACAAAGTGTTACGGATTTTCAGTATTTACTGACCTAAATTTATTTTGTGTATCTTACTTGAACATCGTCAGCTGATCATCACAAAAACATACAAAAGCTCGATTTATAGACAAAGAACGCAGGGGCAGATAACCCAGACTATGTGAAAACGGATGTTTATTCCTCAAGCCTCGTGCAGTATCACGACTGCGAGACTTCACTCGTTCCGGTCATGCGCACGATCTGATTTTTTTAAACGCACCAAACGGTCATTGTTCGAACGATTTTCTCGTTGTGCAGAGTGACACTGTTTACACCTGAGAGATTTTGAATAGCGTCTGCTGAGTGAAAGAATGGGAACACCGAGAAAGAAAATGAGATACAGCGGGCGGTATCTTCCTGAATGGAAGGAGACATTTAATGGTGTCATTGTTCAGGCGAAAAATGAGGAGTACGTGCACTGTACAGTTTGTGTGCGAGATATAAAAGTTGCGGCATCTGGAGTTTACGACGTGAGGTCCAAACTACATCAGCGAAATTTGCACCAGAAACAGAATCAGCCGCAAATGACGGTGTTTGCAAAGCCTTAGACCGATGATCAACCAACAAGTGTAATAAGAGCAGAAGTTACGATCTGTAATTTTATTGCTCAGCACAATTTGCCGCTAGCCGTTGCGGACCACCTGACAGAACTGTTGCCGTAAATTTGCACAGACAGTACGATTGCGAAATCTATCAGCTGTAGGCGCACCAAAACAACGCAAATAATCAAAAAGAGCTCGGCCCCCGAAGCTACACTACCGATCATCCAGCACTGCAGGACGTCGCCATTTTCCTTGATGATCGACGAATCCAATGACAAAAAGACGGACAAGCGACTGGCCGTTTTGGTGCGGATCTTCGACATAAACAGAGGGGCGAAGTCAAGAATCATAGACATGCCCGTGTGCAATATCGGCACGGGCGAGGCGATTTTCAACATGCTGGACGAAGTTCTCAGGCAAGTTATATTTACTTATTTATTTATTAAGTTTGGTGCGATTCGAAGGCTATAAGGATTTTATGTTGATTTTATGGATTTCTACAGGTGGACGCCCAAAGGGGTTGACATGTATGGACAGACAACTGGATACTCAGCACAACAACTTACCAGGTCTGGTCTGCTGCGATTGTCCTGAGCTGCTGGATGGTGCAGGAGAGCTGCAGTGGAGTGGAGACATCAGGTCCTCATCCCCGATGGTGGACAACTCTATAAACCACATAAAAACAGCCAGTGTTGGGAAAGTTCACTTTCTACATGAACTATTTCAAAGTTCAGTTCACAAATTTTAAAATGAGCTCGTTCAGTTCATAGTTCATAATGAAAAATTTTGAACTAAGTTCACAGTTACAAAAATGAACTAGTGAATGAAACTATGCGTCAGATTTCATTATATTATACAAACAAACATTAACTGAAGTAACTAGTAACGGTCACTCACTAAAAAACTTTATGCAAGGCGAAAATGTTTGAAAAGAAACTTACCAGGCTCTGATTGCGGCAGTGTGTTGTCCACCATCGCCTCCAGCATCGCCGTCGCTGAATTTAAGGCTCCGGTGGCGTTCTTTGCCGGTCTATCGCCGAGGACCGAGTCCAGAATATAGAAGTGAGGGTTCTTCCTCGGCCGCCCATTGCCACTTCGACCGAGGTCCATTTTTTGGTCCCTGTAGTCTTTCTTCAGTTTCTTTAATTTGTTGCTGATCTGCTCGAGAGGATGTTCGTACCCCACCGCAGCCATCTCTTTTTGTATTTGGTGTAATACGGGCTTGGTCCGCGTAGCACCCTCCAATTTTGCCTGGACTTCATCTGTGGACTATATCACTAGGAGACAGGTTGTCTCCTCCACAGACCACTGCTGCTTTACTGCATCTATGATATCTCGTCGCTTATTCTACTGTTTAATTCTACCTAACTAATTCTACCTGTCACCCTCTGCATCATATATAACATAGTATAATGTATACTTAGTGTTTACTATGGGACATGTGGGAATATTATCCGTATTGATATTTATATATCATATTTTTGCAATATTTGCATTCTATTGTACATTCTATGTACATATTCATAGTATATTATTTAAGGTATGTGTATATCTTGTTTATATCTTGTGGTTTTTTTTTCTTGACCTTAGTACATTATTTTATTTTATTTTTACGTTAGTATTTTATTTTATTTTATTTTTGGTGGAAAAGGGGAGTCAGAGTCACCCAAGCTATTCAGTTGCAGCACTTTACAGTTTGAGGTGTGTATGCACTTCTTGTATCCCTGACATAACACTGCTAGATCAGTTACGAGGAGAACTTGGGAAAGGGTGTTTCCATTTCACCTCTAACTGAGCATTGGTGCAGGGGCGTCACTAGGAATTAAGCTTTACTGGGGCACTGCCCCCCCCCCCCCAACACACACAAAATGCCCCCCCCTCCCCCCGCACAATGCACCTTAACGTTCCTGTCCCCAACCTATGCAAAGTGGATAATTCTCATGCTCTCGTGGATGAAGTTATGCGAGGAATAGGTCAACGAGACGGAAAACACATCCCAGTCCCCCAAAAAATTTATTGTTGGCATTTGGGCTTTTAATGCATGCTGATGCTAAACGTGTCACCTCAACTCTCACGATTCATGAACTTAGCTGGTACTGTAAGTTATGACTGACGAGCACATAGCCTACAACCTTAATCTAACCTCTCTCACCCTCCTCCTCATCTGTCACTGTTTCCCTGCCCCGTCTCTGCTTCGTGAGAAGAATTGTCTGATATCCATCTGGAAAAGTAATTTAATATTGTTTAATTCGATGTAGTTTAATGGGTTTGTTAGAATATGGTTTGCTTAGTTTTGTTGCAAAAACTTCGCACTACCTTAACTCATCCAGAGCCCGTTCTCTGACTCATCCAAAGAGTAGACTCATCTCTCCAGTAGGCTAAATGGACTCGTGGCACGCCGCATGCACGCTATGTTTACAGTGAGAATCTCCCAGACCAATCAGAAAATTAGTTAGAAAGAAGAGGCGATAGAAGTTTGAAACACACTCTGTCCTACAACTTACAGTAGATAAATGATCTGCCAAAGAAACTAGTTTGTTACGAAAATCTTTCAACATTTTCTTACTGGGGTACAGCTGATTTTTACTGGGGCACGTGTCCCAGTAAAAAAGGCCTAGTGACGCCCCTGCAGTGGTGTGATTTTGGCATTCAACCTTTCACGCACTTTTATAGCCCATTTCTGAGCGAAACTCCTCTAAACTCCGACTGCTAATATACATAAGCAGTTCCATGCTGACTTCTACAGTAGCATCAGGATTATAATGTTCACTTGCGTACACTTTGCGAACACACCGATGTTTATCAACTCCAGTAATGACACGATCCATGTTGCTGTCATCGTGCTTGCCGGTATAATCACGGAAGATGTAATCAGGTAGAGGTTTTCCTGATTTTATTTTGAGATTACCGACAGAATAGTAGGTTAATCCATTTTTTGTAGGAAGGAGTTTGCCATGCCCATTACGAGCAGGTTTGTTTTCATATTCGTGGAAACCATAATCTCCAGAGGCTGGACAAAAGAACAAGTTCATCTTACTTTTGCTAAGTTCGCAAGCAACATAGTGCAGCAAGAGGAGACCATGTCTTGGCGGACACAGACCAAATCCAGACTCCTTCAGCTTGGCGAGTCCAGCCTTTACCTCTTCAGTGCGGGGATCTTTACGTCTGCAAAAACATTCACACAAACACATTGCACATGTTAATTAAAAGCTACTGACTACACACTAACATCACCCTTTAAAATCATCCAAAGATTTTAAAGATCATATTTCTTTCTGTATTGGATAATTAATGAAATCAACCTGCTCAACATTAAACAAGAGCATTTAAAAATTCACAGAAACATTCCAACATATTTACCTTTACTAAAAATGCCAATTCTGTAAATATGGCCCACATAATGAGATGAGATGAGATGTTAAATGGCTACAGGTGAGCTAGCTAGCCATCATTAGCTTTTTATGGCTACATAATGCATACAGCTACATACCTAACTACTAATTTTCACCTCTTACATGTTTAGAAGTACTTTGATGCCTGATTGACAGAATTTTCATCAATAACATTCTGTTTCGCTGGTAAAATCTCATTACAGTTACCTGCCATGTGCTCGTTCCATGAAAGAGGGCATCGCTGTGTTAGTTGAACTGAATTTTCTGAGTAGAATATATTCTTTAAAGCCTTAAATTGGCCTAGTTAGAGTGAGGAGCTGTTTTGCTTCTTTACACTGGAAAGCTTTAATAGTAGTTTATAACAATCTAAAACATCAGTGTCGCATGTGCAAAGTCACATACACAGCGTCGCATGTTCACCAGCGTCACATGTGCGTCACAAACGCATGCGCAGTGTTATATGCTGGGTACGCATGCGCAGTGTTGCATGTGCTGGGTACGCATGCGCAGTGTTATGTATAAGGAAATGTTTTAAACAATTTTTTCAGCCACATGATGTTTTATACCTTCAAGTATGATGTTTCAGCTTTCTCCAGGTGACTGTCACTGCCTAATCTGGACGAGTCTAATCCAAGTTCAAGTAAATAAAGTATGAAGACACTTTATCCAATTTGTTGGTTGCATGAATTTTGTTTGAGATTTTTTTTAAAAGTAGATTTTGACCACTTTATTACTACAAATCCAATTATTATTTGTATCTGTTACAGGTGGAATTTTCCAACCTAGGTTTGAATTTTTAACCCAGTTCATAATTTGCTACTTAGGGAAATTTACTATATCTAGGGGTTGGGAAGAATTCATTCATTCATTCATTATCTCTAGCCGCTTTATCCTTCTACAGGGTCGCAGGCAAGCTGGAGCCTATCCCAGCTGACTACGGGCGAAAGGCGGGGTACACCCTGGACAAGTCGCCAGGTCATCACAGGGCTGACACATAGACACAGACAACCATTCACACTCACATTCACACCTACGCTCAATTTAGAGTCACCAGTTAACCTAACCTGCATGTCTTTGGACTGTGGGGGAAACCGGAGCACCCGGAGGAAACCCACGCGGACACGGGGAGAACATGCAAACTCCACACAGAAAGGCCCTTGCCAGCCCCGGGGCTCGAACCCAGGACCTTCTTGCTGTGAGGCGACAGCGCTAACCACTACACCACCGTGCCGCCCACGGGAAGAATTTATATTTTAAATTATTTGATGACATGATAAGACTGGACTTATTCAAAATATATATCGCTCCTTCTTCTTACAGTTGTCGCTGGTTAAGGTGTTGGGTTACGAATCGGAAAGTACAGAGTTCAAATCCTAGTTAAATGTGAAAAAGGATATTTTAAAAAATGTTAATTAGGTAGATAGGAATAGGTAGACAGATAAGAGGAAATAATAGGTAGGTGTGGATGGAAGAAAAAGAAGACAAAAGAAGTGATGGAAAATTCCTTTTATCTTAGACAATCCAAAATTTTACCTAGGTTGGAAATTATGAACCAAGTTAAAAAAAAATCTACTTGTAGGTTGAAGTTTTTTGACCTGTAACACACATCCATTGGTACTACAATTACTGTCCATTTCCCACCACTGTGTAGTGTAGTGGTGGATAACAAAGTACATAAAAATGAGCTTTTATAGTTCCCTTGTACTTACTGTTTTATAGAATAGTAGATAACCTCCTCTGAACAGCAAGGGGTTAGAAATCCAGGGTGTTTCCTTCAGACTATAGTCCTTGTAGCAAGTCCATGAAGAAGTAGATCCGAAAAGGAGATGGATGCACTGCACGCATTTTACCAGTAAACCAATTTAAAAAATACATTTCTTTTAAACAGCTGGGATAGGCTCCAGCTTGCCTGCAACCCTGTAGAACAGGATAAAGCAGTTAGAGATAATGAGATGAAATGAAAGTAAGCCACGGTAGGCAACATAAAGAGGAAAATAAGAATGCGGAACAGAGATTATTGATTAGGAAAGGCAAGGCAAGTTTGTTTCTGTAGCACATTTCATACACAGTGGCAGTTCAATGTGCTTTACAGAAGTAAAAGCAGAACAGTAAACAATAGAAAATAAAATTACATAAAATAATTGGGGAGGAAAAATAATAAGAATTAAACAATAGTAGAAATAAAATAATAAAATGAAAGTTAATCAGCCTCGAGATTAATTATTATTATGGGTTTAACTCATAAAGCTAGTCTAAAGATTAGTCTTCGGTTTGACCATTTCTCTCTCAAAACCTAAAAAAAACCCCGTTGACTTGCACCTCCCTATTTTTTTTTTTTTAAAGTGCACACCCCCAGCAGGACACAGCTTGCTGGTCACTGGAACCCGGGTGTGAATGGTGTTAGCAGCCTAGAGGGTCGTTAGGGTGATCTCTGAGGCTACGTTTACACTAGACCGTATCTGTCTCGTTTTCTTCGCAGATGCACTGTCCGTTTACATTAAACCGCCGGGAAACGGGAATCCGCCAGCGTCCAAGTATTCAATCCAGATCGTGTCAGCTCCGGTGCTGTGTAAACATTGAGAATACGCGGATACGCTGTGCTGAGCTCTAGCTGGCATCTCATTGGACAACGTCACTGTGACATCCACCTTCCTGATTCGCTGGCGTTGGTCATGTGACATGACTGCTGGTGCGGACTTCCGCCTTGTATCACCTTTCATTAAAGAGTATAAAAGTATGAAAATACTGCAAATACTGATGCAAATACTGCCCATTGTGTAGTTATGATTGTCTTTAGGCTTGCCATCCTTCCACTTGCAAGTGGTAAGTGATATGCGCTGGGATCACACACACAGCGGCTCAGTCCCGAATCGTGGCTTGTGCACTTCACTCGCGCGCTCTGTGAGCTGCGCAGGGCCGGAGTGCGCACCCTCCAGGGGGCACTCGCTGTTCAGGGCGGAGTGATTTGGAGTGCAGGATGCCTGCGGAGCCGAGCGTATCCGCGTATTGGCGTTGCTGTGTGCACGGCTAACGGTTTTAGTGTAAACGCGAATCGTTTTAAGAACATTAATCTGATGATCCGCTGATTCGACGTAATGTAAACATAGCCTGGGGCCAAGTTTACATTAGACCGTATCTGTCTCGTTTTCTTCGCGGATGCACTGTCCGTTTACATTAAACCACCTGGAAACGCCGGGAAACGGGAATCCGTCAGGGTCCACATATTCAATCCAGATCGTGTCTGGTCCGGTGCTGTGTAAACATTGAGAATACGCGGATACGCTGTGCTGAGCTCTAGCTGGCGTCGTCATTGGACAACGTCACATCCACCTTCCTGATTCGCTGGCGTTGGTCATGTGACGCGACTGCTGAAAAACGGCGCGGACTTCTGCCTTGTATCACCTTTCATTAAAGAGTATAAAAGTATGAAAATACTGCAAATACTGATGCAAATACTGCCCATTGTGTAGGTATGATTGTCTTTAGGCTTGCCATCCTTCCACTTGCAAGTGGTAAGTGACGCGCATGCCCGATATGCACTGAGATCACACACACAGCGGCTCAGTCCCAAATCACTGCTCGTGCGCTTCACTCGCGCGCTGTGTGAGCTGCGCAGGGCCGGAGTGCGCACCCTCCAGAGGGCACTCGCTGTTCAGGGCGGAGTGATTTGGAGCGCAGGATGCCTGCGGAGCCGAGCGTATCCGTGTATTGGCGTTGCTGTGTGCAGGCGAATCGTGTATTGGTGTTGCTGTGTGCACACTAATCGTTTTAAAAACGTTAATCTGATGATCCGCTGATACGGTCTAATGTAAACCCCACCCAAGTGAACACATCCACATCAAGACTCAGCTGATTTTAAAGACTCACATGATGGCAGAGAGAGCCAGCGACCCACAGATCACCCTAACGACGCTCGAGGTTGCTAACACCGTTCACACACGACCTCCAGTGACCCTAACACCTACAGGATGGCTGAGAGGGTCAAAGACCCATGTGACCTCAATGAGACTCCTTAGGGTTGCTTTTGATCCACGAGAGGATAAATACCTGGAACTCCCCACTAGTCAGACAGGACTGAAGAAGCTTTTTTGGATGAGAGGTGAAATGTCCAAGAATTTTTTTGCTTTAGACACACTTCCGGTGGCGCTGCTCTGCGGCGACACGGACAGCAGAGCTGCCGCTTTTTTTTGTTTGTTTATTAAGTTGTAAGTCGTAATGTTTTTGTTTTCTTCGGTCTGAGTTTGTTTAATGTTACACGACATTACGAGATGGCGTCGCTAAAGGTTTTCGGCATTGGAGTTCTTCTGTTTCTATCGATACTGAAACCATGCCAAACAGTTGGCAGCAGCCAGGAGATGTACATCTACGATAGGGGAACACTCCTATCCCTGCGCAACAGTTATACGGGGGAATCACCGGTTCTTGCCAACCTGCCAAAGGAATTACAACGACCCATGGGAGTCAGCCGGCTGGACGTAAATACGGACAACAGGCCGAGGAGACTGCGGCGGAGGGGCCGATCCGGTGGCGTGAGGAAGAGGCTCCGAAGGAGGGGGAGTAGGCCGCCATTACCGTCGCTTATTTTGGGTAACGTGCGATCTCTCAAAAATAAGATGGACGAACTAAAACTGTACATTAAGAACTGCAATGAATACCGTGAGTCATGTGCTATGGTTTTCACGGAAACTTGGCTTTACCCAGACATTCCTAATTCACTCGTGGAACTGAGCGGCTTCTCCCTTGCACGGCTGGACAGAAGTGTTGAGTCGGGCAAGAGGAGAGGTGGTGGATTGTGCGTCTACATAAATGATAAATGGTGCAGACAGTATGCAACAAGAGAGTCTGTGTGTAACCCGGACATTGAACTGCTGTGCTTAAGCCTCAGACCATTCTATCTTCCAAGAGAGTTTGGAAACATCTTAATATGCGCTGTTTACATACCACCAAGTGCTAACGCATGGAGAGCTGCAGGTATTGTGGCTGATTGCGTACACAGACAGCTTCAACGTACTCCTAATGCCCCCATGCTCGTCTTGGGAGATGTAAATCATTGCAAACTGGAAATGTCTTTACCTGGGTTTGATCAGTACATTACATGTCACACAAGGGATAAGAACATACTGGACAAATGTTATGGGAATATTCGAAAAGCATACACGGCCATAGCCAAGGCACCATTGTCCAATTCAGACCACAACATTATACACCTTATTCCTATTTACCGCACCGCACTGAAGAGTAGAAAACCTCTGGTGAAAACGGTAAAAATCTGGTCCATGGACAACATTGAAACTCTCAAAGGGTGCTTTCTTAGCACAGACTGGGATATCTTTCATGAACCGGACCTGAGTACATCCACAGATGTCATTACTTCATACATCAGCTTTTGTGTGGATGCAGTAATACCACACAGGACAATTAAGATATACCCCAACAATAAACCACACATTAACAAGGACATTAAGGATTGCATCAGACGTAAGAGGACTGCTTTTAAAAACAAGGACCTATTGCAACAAAGACTTGTGCAAAAGGAACTAAAGCAGAAAATAATTTCAGTAAGGCGTCAATACAAGGACTCCATCGAAAAGGACTTTAATGTAAATAACACAAAAATGTGGGATACCATGAAAACAATTACAAACATGACCCCTTCCAGGAAAGCATTGCACTCAACTGATGACAATGCTATGGCAAACGAATTAAATAATTTTTACCTCAGGTTTGACACGCAAGATCATACTGCAGAGTGTAACAAGGTCATCAGCACTTTATTATCAGGGATTGGAGCCCCAAAAATAGACATAGACTACACAGCCGTTACAAAAATGTTCAAAAAATTAGATAAACATAAGCGCCCGTAGAGTTTGTTTGACATGACAAAGAACCTCTGCGGCTGGTCTGCGGCCAGTCTACGGCTCGAAAATCAGCACATCACACGCGCGCCCTCCGTGCGTTTCTTTGCGTTTTTTGCACGTAGACCGGCCGTAGGAGCACGTACGGCCGGTCTACGTGCAAAAAACGCAAAGAAACGCACGGAGGGCGCGCGTGTGATGTGCTGATTTTCGAGCCGTAGACTGGCCGCAGACCAGCCGCAGAGGTTCTTTGTCATGTCAAACAAACTCTACGGGCGCTTATGTTTTTTTCAGGTTGCAAGACAAACTTACGGCCTCATGTGTCTTCCGTACGGCCGATGTGCGTCTTTCGTACGATTTGCTGGTGTCAGGTTTGGGCAAAATGTCAATTTTTTTCGTACATCACACTTGCGGACTCTGTATGTGTGTCGTGCGCCCCACATACGTAATTAGTGTGGCCAACGCAAGTTCAGATATTTCGGATGTCATCCATGCGTGTCAAGTAAGTCGGCCGTGCATTGGCCATACGGTGAGAGGGCATCAATCGCACGAAAACTCGGGTATATAAAGCTGCAGGGGTGCCTACGGCCATTTGTACACATAGGCTTTGATTGAGAGAAAACCCAATTTCATTTAATTTCATTTCATTGCATTGCATCGCTTCAATTCAATATGCCAAAGGCAAAAGGGAAGAGGAGGAGAAAAGGTGTCGGAGACGGAGGAGAGAGAGACAGCGGCAGAGAGGGAGGAGAGAGAGAGGACAAGGAGCAGTGAGGAGGAGGATGAAGACCACGACAGTGGCCAGCAGGCCAGGAGTTTGAGACGAAGTCTTTGCAGAGGGATTACATTTTCACAGTGAGAAACCAAAGTATGCCGAAATATATAGCTGGGACCTCCCCTGCCCGAGCTACGGGCGTCCAAAGTGGGGCTGGAGCCGCCGATGGGAAAACGAAACTAAAGCCGAGCCCCGTGGCTCTTCGTCCCGAGGCCTCTCCAATCGCCGCAGTGCGACAAACGAACGCCGTTGGTATGCACAACGTACAGATCGTGTGCAGTTCTTGCAACCTTCATACGAAGCCTGCATGGAACGCACGGTCAGTACGATTAGTGCAGGTTTGAAGATGCGTTGGCTGTACGAATGAAGCGACAGACGTACGTCAGAGCAGCCTCAGATTTCGTGCGTGGTACGCACGTTCGACTTCCGGGTTGTACGTTGGGTGCGCGGTGATCTTACTCCTTCATGGTCACCACAACTACGTTCTCCACGAACAAAAAAAAAAAAACACAACGATTTGGGAAACGCCAAAAATCGCATGGCCAAAAAATCGTATGTCCGGTTGTGACCGAGGCTTAACATGCTTGAAACTGGTACAGGCGGTCCTGATTGCTGCTTGTTTTGGTTAGTTAAATCCTTGAGATTTATCCTCACTCGCACATTCTGCTCTCAGCTTATTGAAGGCTACTTTGACCAGTAATGTCTTTCTTCTTTTCATTAGACTATGATACTGACAGGTGATGTAATGGTACATAATGTCTCTCTTCTTTCATACAGTAGTGTCGTCTAAAGCAGTGATGTAATGCTTCATCACCCGTTTACTTTACTCTGTCATACATAGATAACTTAGCTTCATCAATCACATCATCATCCAATCATATAGCTACAACACACTCTTGAACATGAAGATATACTCAAGTTTGTCCTGCAATAAACTGAGGAACATCTCTGAGCAGCTGTGTCTGTCAGTGACTGTTTGCTCCTGGATTGATCCATGAGGCGGAATCTCTTAGCGGCAGAGGCCTACGTTCCTCAATCATAGTTTGTCAATTCAACCTCCTTTGCTATAGACAGATCAAAGCCTAACAGAAGGTTGATAACGGCTTGTCGATGGATTTAATTAGGAATAGATGGATTTCTGGATTATCACACATGGGCTTTATTCTAATGTTTCAGACACAGTCTCAGTGTTTAAGTCTCGGCTGAAAACATATCTGTTTAGTCAAGCCTTTTGTTAATGGTGTTTATGAGGTAAAGGTGTAGATCTGGAGGGTCCTCAGACAGAGTGTTTTGGTAAACTGGGATGTATGGATGCTGTCAGTCCCCACTCGCTTGCTCACTTGAGTTTGTTGACGGTGTAGTGGCTGCTGCTTTATGTCCCGGGGCTTCCTTATGTCTGTGTTACCTTCTGGCTCTCCACTTTAAGTTATGCTGTCATAGTTAGTTGCCGGAGTCCCTGCTTGTACTCAGTGCAATATGTATACTGTTCCTACTTATTCAGGTGACATTGGGCATACCTAACAACCTGTGTCCCCCCCCACCCCCCCAAAAAATCTGTTCCTCTGAGTTACATGTCGGTCCTGGGATTGAGATGCTGAACCTCTTCTGCTCCTCGGACCTGCCTGATACATCCTGGTGCCCTGTGTCTGGTTGGAGTCTCATCGCATCGCTCCCATGGAGGACAGCCCCATGTGGACAGTTGGGGGTCGCGCCTGGAGGACGCTCTGGACTCTTGCAGTGGTGCTCTTGTGGCTGGGGACTGCAGTTGACTTGCTGACTTTGGGACTGCAGTTGACTTGCTGACTTTGGGACTACGGTTGTCATGAACGGTTTTGCGCTTGGGTTTCTGTTGGTGGGGGGTTTATAGCATCAACGAAGCTGACTTTATGTTAGGACTGTTAATGTTATAGTCATGTTGTCTGTTGTTGCCCGGATGGAGATGGGTTCCCTTTTGGGTCTGGTTCCTTTCGAGGTTTCTTCCTCGTGTCGTCTGAGGGAGTTTTCCCTTGCCACTGTTGCCATAGGCGTGCTCATTGGGGATAGATTAGGGATAAAATTAGCTCATATTTTAAGTCGTTCAAATTCTGTAAAGCTGCTTTTCAACAATGTTTATTGTTAAAAGTGCTATACAAATAAACTTGATGTTTGCAAAAGGAGAGGTCACACAATTTTTTTCATAAAATTCTTCTCCTTGTGCAAACTTGTCTCTTTGGTGCCAATATTTGAAATGTTTTGAAAAATATATTTCACTTGTTTCTAAACTAAACTGCGTGTGTGTGTGTGTGTGTGTACAAAATGTGCAAATTTTTTATTGTCTAATAGTCATTTTATTTTCTTTTTTATGATTCATTGCAGTAAGAACTAATGTGCAGAGGGGAACCGTCAGGGCCTTCTAGACCTTCAGAGAAGCCCAAACATATCAGCATTTCAAATGTTATATTTAATTTCTTTAATTCTTTAATTGGTTTCATAATTTCATGATAATTATTCTCCTCTGATTCTAATTTGGCCTCATTTTCGATCAAATGTACTTCAGAAATGAAAGGGTTACTGTCCTGAAAACATTAAAATCGAGTTATCAAATGAGACTGTTTGTTTTGTTTGTTGTCTCTAGGCTGAGACGAGTTTGGTTATGACTTCATTGCTAGGACAGAAGCCCATGGCAGTGTATGTTTATGTAGGAAGGGACAGATGAATTAGCCAATCAGATTTTGATTTATAGTGGGAGGGACCAAAAATGTATCACCCTCGGCCTTCTCGAAGGCCAAAGCAAGCTTAACTGGAAGTCGGCGCCGTCAGCACAGCAGTGAAGTCACCTTCCAGCCGGTGTAGCATTCATCAGTAGTGTTAGCGAATGCTAATAAAGCGGTCAAGCCAGTGCTATCGAGAGCTACAGGCTAACAACCGAGAAACTAAGATTTCTGTCTCCAGACTCTTCTTCCATGCACATGTAGCAATGTTATAATTTCATATGAATAAAGTTTTTTGTTTTTTTGTGAACTTCACCAAATCCCTCTATTGTAAATCATGTTAATTTGTTGGGTTCCGTTAATGGTTCCACTATTGTTTCTGGTGGGGCGTTAATTAGTGTAACACACCTGTCGACATTATCGTGCTTGGGATGTCTGGAAAGGGGGAAGCTGGCTTCGTGAATCCTACATGGACAATATTTTTTATTTTTCCCAATATATGCTTTTTTTTTGATGTAAGAATGTTTTGACACACATCTGCTGTTTGTATCGGATCAAATATTAAGTGCATGACTATTATAGTGGGCGGCACGGTGGTGTAGTGGTTAGCGCTGTCGCCTCACAGCAAGAAGGTCCTGGGTTCGAGCCCCGGGGCCGGCGAGGGCCTTTCTGTGCGGAGTTTGCATGTTGTCCGCGTGGGTTTCCTCCGGGTGCTCCGGTTTCCCCCACAGTCCAAAGACATGCAGGTTAGGTTAACTGGTGACTCTAAATTGACCGTAGGTGTGAATGTGAGTGTGAATGGTTGTCTGTGTCTATGTGTCAGCCCTGTGATGACCTGGCGACTTGTCCAGGGTGTACCCCGCCTTTCGCCCGTAGTCAGCTGGGATAGGCTCCAGCTCGCCTGCGACCCTGTAGAAGGATAAAGCGGCTAGAGATGATGAGATGAGATGAGATGAGATGAGATGAGACTATTATAGTCTGTTTTATCTCACACATGCTGTGCCCAAAATCACTCGCTATACATTCGGACAGCATTTTGTAGTGCTGTCCGAATGTATAATGAGAATTATTACACCCTATATAGTGGCCTCATAGTATCCCACAATGCATCATGAAACGTAGTGTACAACTGATGGTCACTAACCAAGCAATATATCCCATCATGCATTGCAGTTGCACTGAAAGAAAAAAAAAAGTGTTGGGGTGAATGGATGGAGGAAGAAACATAAACAGACATTCAAGTACAATTAAAGATAGTAAGAGAATAGAAAATAAGCTAAACTAAAATAAGATGGATAAAATGCAAGAATAAAAGTTAGAGCGCCGAGCGAGGAATTAATCAAAAGGCTCAAATTTTGATGTAATAAAAGGCAGCGGCAAAGAAGAAAGGATTCAGCCTTGATTTAAAAGAACTGAAAGATGCAGCAGACACAAAGTACTTTGTATTTATTAATGTGGGAAATACGCTGATATATCACAAAAATACATGCGTGTATTTATTATTTTGAAAACCCACCAGCAGACTGATCTGGTGTAATGGATGTGGGTGGGGCATAGACAGGGACGAGACAAGGAACTATTTTCCTGCATTTATTTGCTGGACAATACAACATGATAAATTGCCTACTGGTCTTTTTCTCTGCACCTCTGCTCCCTCAGCAGGCGTAACGGCACCGTCAGATTTCATTCTTTTTCTTAAAATACATGCAGTTACATTAAATTGTCATAATAATACTGTGCACAGCTCATTATACATGTTGTTGGTCAAAAGCTATTCAAAATGGCAGAAAAAGTTATGCAAAGTTACAGTAACTTATAACAACAAATCTCATCAAAAACCTGAGAAACCTTATTCGCCCCTTTCACAAATCCCACAATCCACTGCGTGGTTGGGAACTTCTGGTGGCCAGCCCCATGCTGCTGATAACAGTACAAAAACCAATATTGGGCTATATAATCAGTTTCGATGTTCAAATATCGGATGATCAATTATTATTACAGGTTTACATGGTCTCACAGATTTTATCAAGATTAATACTGCTCGAAATGATTGCATGTTTACAATTTGTCATCAGTTTCGATGTTCAAATTTCAGATGTAAGCTGAAATGTGATGTTATTAGACTGCTTATATATGTCTAGTTACTGGTTCCATGGAATTTTTCATCAGCACAGAAGCTTTTAATCGGTCAGCCTTATATTATCGCCCATACAGCCCTTTCACTTTCTGCATTGTTTACACGAAATCCATGTTCCAACTCCTCAGCACTATAACTCTGGACAACAACATTAACAGTGTACATTTACACTGATGACAAATTGTAAACCTACAATCATTTCGAGCTGTATTAATCTTGAAAAAATCTGTGAGACCATGTAAACCTGTAATAATATTTGAACATCCGATATTTGAACTCTGAAACTGATTATATAGCTCAGTATTGGTTTTTGTACTGTTATCAGCAGCCTGGGGCTGGCCACCAGAAGTTCCCAACCACGCAGTGGGATTCGTGAAAGGGGCGAATACAACAAGAGAAACAGTGACACCTTGTGGGCAAAGAAAAGCAGTGTGTATGGAGTGAGGTGACTAAACAGAGACAGCGAAAATTATAACATTTAACAAAGAAAATCAGAAGACAATACAACACAATCAATTGCCTTCTGGTCTTTTTCTCTGCACCTCTGCTCCTAAACGTACAAAATAACCAACTTTATACAAGAAAAAATGGGTGCTAAAAGGCTAAAGTCTCTGCAGTGCTACACTGGTCACATGATGCAGGCAGTCCTCTGTAGTACAAATGGCGTCCAGAAAGCTAACTGAAAACTTCTACTAAAACTTATATTAGCGGAAAACCACCACAAAACAGCTGGGTGACGCTATCGGTATCAACCTTAAATAATATGCGCCAAAAGTTACAACATAAGTGGCTTGTTTTCAAAAGAAAACAATAAAACATCGCAGCAGCATTTTCCTACACGACTTACCCTCAGCAGGTGTGACGGGAAGAAGGCAGGAGCAGAAACCCAAGAGGTACAGAAAAGGTGATGGCCAAAAAGTACCTTCCATAGGAAATGTAAATGAAAACAACTCATTGACATAAAATTCACAAATACTCAACAGAATAATTAAATGTTAAATAAAATTTCAAATACAAATTGGAGACAAGAATTAATAAAGTGCATTTTTAACGCCATTGCAGCCACCCCCACTGAATTTTATCGAAAATGAGCACCAACCTACACAATTTGCATTACATAAAACACTGCAAATTGATAAATCACAAAGGGTCAACTTCAAGAAAACCAACACCAAATGTATCACATAAGGATTAAATGGTATGAGAGCAGCGCTTATCCCTCAACCCAGGATCTGGCAATAGGGTGCCTTGTACACCCCACTAGGCTCCAAAACCTAGTGTAGTGCAGGCTCATGACCGAGAAGAAAATGAAAACAGAGGAACATTTATACCATTACAAAATAAAAACAGGTCTGTGATGACCTGGCAACTTGTCCAGGGTGTACCCTGCCTTTCGCCCGTAGTCAGCTGGGATAGGCTGCAGCTTGCCTGCGACCCTGTAGAAGGATAAAGCGGCTAGAGATAATGAGACGAGATGAGAAAATAAAAACAATTTTAAACCCACAAGTGCATCGGCTATCTGATATAGGTTTTAGTCAGCAAAAGTCTGGAACATAGATTTGCCAACAGCTTTAACACTGAATTTGTCCTGAACAACATCCTGCCTGGACATGGTTTGTATTAACCTGTTCACGGGCTTAACTAGACAACCAAATCTTGACATGACCTGTGTTTGTGCACTGGAATGACCACAGGGTGTGGGTGAGGTCTGGTCAACAGTGTGCAGAGTGTCTGATGTATTGTCGGTCTGTGTCATGGTGTCGAGAGCAGGGTCTGGCTGTCTCACATTTGCTGGTACAGCTACAGCAGTCACAGGGTCAGAATCACAGGTCACAGACTGATCTGTCACATGGTCCTCAGGTGAGAACGATGTGTCCTAGGGCTCAGAAGTCAAGCTCGTCATGCAATTAACAGCTGCCTCTGTCAGACTTGGTTCAGACAACTGTATAATCCATTCTATGGTTCTCCTCTCAGAGTCCACAGGTTCTGGATTGGTCAAGTGTTGCTCTCCCACAGTCACAGGTGAGTTTCTGTCACTTTCAGTGTCAAGGCAGTCACTAGCCACACAAAGACTCTCTCTCTCAGACAAGGTCTCCCCTGACTCTCCTACATCAGCAGTTTCTGTGTCAGACATGGATGAGACAAAATAAAAAATTTCCCATGTGTCTGCCACAGGGAGAAAATTGACCAGCATCAGTAGGTTCCTGTGAATCACCTTTTCCTGTCCAGTGATTGTGCCACAGATCCTGTATGTGTGCATCTGTGTTCATGTCCACCACAGTGTGTGGTGGACATGGTCGATTCCCACCAATCAGCAAGCTTCTTTTTACCTTTTTCCTTCCTGTTGGCCAAGAGCACTCTGTTACCAATTTCAATCTTGGATCCCTTCACTTTCCTGTTGTAGAGCTGAACATGTCCTGTTTGCTTTGTCGCAGCATGGTCTTGGGTGATCGCCATCACTTCTTTCAGATCATTGGCGAGACATGCCACATACTTATCATACCTCGTCATTGCAGAGTCATGAACGACAGTGCAAAAGAGGACATCAACGGGTAGGTGGGGGACCTGCCCAAACATGAGGTAAAGGGGGCTTGTCATCTCATGGGCTGTGCAGTTGTACATAAACATCAGAGTCTGTAAGTGTCGTGGCCAGTCAGTTTTCTCTTCAGGGGACAATGCATGGATCATACCACCCAAGTTCCGATTGAACCTTTCCACACTCCCATTTCCCATCAGATGGTAGGGGGTTGTGTGTGATTTCCTGACACCTGAGACCCTGAGGAGTTCGCTTATCAGCTGACTTTCAAAGTTAGTACCCTGGTCACTATGGATCCTTTCTGGGAATCCAAAGACACAGAAATACCAGTCCCAAAGAACCCTTGCCACCTACTTAGCTGTCTGGTCTTTACATGGAAATGCCTGAGCCATCCTTGTGAAATGGTCTTTTATCACCAAGACATCAACAGATTTGTTTTTGGAGTCTTCAGGTGATCAAAAATCAATACAAACCAGTTCAAGTAGCTTGGTTGATGTCATATTTTCCAGGGGAGCTCATCTATCAGGCTTGACAGTCTTGCTGACGATGCATCACTGATGATAAGGAACGTAGTCTCTCACGTCTCTGTCGAGATTTGGCCAGAAAAAACGTCTGTCACGTCAAGCTAAAGGTCCTGAACTGAGCTTGATGTCCATCTCCATCATGAACTCCCTGCAGAACCTCAGTCTAAGTGAGTCAGGGACAACATATTGAAAGCATTTTGCCTTGGGTTTCTGGTCTCTTGAAATCCTGTACAGCACACCATTGCTCACAGTGAGCCTATCCCAGTGCTTTAAGTATCTTGTGACAGAGACAGACTCTTTTTAAATCTTTCTCTCCTTTTTTTGTGATAAATTTTTTATTGGAAAATGGACTCTCTCTCTCTCTCTCTCTCTCTCTCTCTCTCTCTCTCTATATATATATATATATATATATATATATATATATATATATATATATATATATATATAATAATTAGAGAAAAACAGGTCCAAGAAAGGCTGTTGGATAAAGGTGAAGAGCTGGCATTTAATAGGTTCAATTTATATAGCGCCTTTCTCAAAACCCAAGGTCGCTTTACAATTATAGGCAAAAAAAAAAGTCCACCAAATAGAGGTCAGGATGCCATTCCAGTGGTGTAGCAGCCAGTCCCACCAATAGGTGCATAAAAACAAGTCCCACACCACCAGCACAGCCGCCATGACGCTGCCAGCAACATTGCTCGGAACGCCGTGCCATGGATTCACAAAGCGAGCACAGAAGCACCGCCACACAGAGCACTGGTGTGTCCCAAACCGCCTGCACAGCTGCTGCGACGCCACCGAGCAGAATCGCTCGGAACATCATGCCAAGCACTAAAGCACAGAGCGTTGGACAACCACGATGTTAAAATGAGCAACGAGCTCACTGCAGTCCATAGCTAGGAGTACAGGCATCACCCATGGTGAAGCAAGGCCTGGAGGGAACCGACGCCCAAAACTGGGTCCGGAGCTACACCACAACTGGCGGACAAAACACTCAAACATCAAACTACACAAACACACAAAAAAAGAAAAAAGAAAAAGAAAAAAGGAAATAAAATAAAAAAGCTATGGTGAGAAGCGGCAGCCAGAATGCGCACGACTTACTCTCAACTGGAAACGGAAACATACACATACATTGGCTAAAGCCATTGAAATTCCCCAGCAATTTCAGATGCCACAAAAGCAGATGAGAATTGTTAGAGAGGAGGACTCGCAAGTGTCAACAGTGGTCACAAGAACAAAGCACACAGCCTATGCTAATAAAAAGTCACATAGCAACGTACAGACAAAGCCCATTCAGCAGAAACAGACAGGAAACAAATTCAAAAACTGCTTAAAGTGCGGAAAACACCCACAACATACATGGAACCGAGGAAAATGTCCAGCTAAAGGCTCTGTATGCTCATACTGTCACAAACCAAACCACTGGGCAGCAGTCTGCTGCAACCGTAGCATGAGTTCAGTGAGTGCGAAGCCAGAGGACACACCTGAGGAAGAAATGCTGGACATAAACCTGACATTAGTGGATGTTCCAGTAGCAATTGTGGCAGATGACAAGTGGATTGTAGACATCAGTGTTCTTTCCCAGGAAGTGCAGTTTAGAATAGACACAGGTGCAAAGTGTAATACACTGACTCTGGACTGTTATCAGTTATTGATGCACACAGATGAACTGAAATGCTCCATCAAGGTACTGCGCACCTATTCCAACCACAAGGTGAAGCCAGTTGCTGCAGTTGACCTCCCTCTGAAATACAAAGACCGTGAAACAAATGCAGAGCTGGGAATTGTGGACATTGTTCAAGAGAACGTGCTCAGCGGCACTTCAGCTGAGGCTCTTGGCCTGATTGTTCGGCTGGACTCTCTGCAAGATGGTCCTAATGGAAACAAGGTGAGCACCAACACCGAAGCCACTCTGAACCCAAACACACATGCACCAGTTGGACTGGAGGATTTTCCTGAACTGACATGCACCACAGGCACCTTGCCAGGCAAATATAGCATAAAGATTGATCCAGTTGCAAAGGGTGTTGTGCATCCAGTGCGCTGACAACCAGTAGCACTTAGGGCTAAGATAATTGAGAAGCTTAACGAGATGGTCAAGGATGGACACATTGTCAAAGTAGACCAACTGACAGAATGGGTCAGTTCCATGGTCGTTGTCACACATAAGGACAAGATAAGAATCTGCATAGATCCGAGTGACCTGAACAAGGCAATTAAGAGGGAGCACTACCCCATGCACACCATAGAAGAGGTCATATCTACCATGCCTGGTGCAAAAGTATTCTCAGTTTTGGATGCTAAATCAGGCTTCCTTCAGATAGAGTTAGATGAAGCGTTATCCCTCCTTACAACCTTCAACACACCAATAGGCAGGTTCGGATGGCTAAGACTGCCGTTCGGTATAAAATGCGTACCTGAGATTTTCCAGTGCATCATGGACCAAATGCTCGAGGGCATTAATGGAGTGTGATGGACGATATTCTTATAGCAGCATCCACAATGAAGAAGCATGATGCGATACTGCGCAAAGTAGTTGAGAGAGCCACAATCTATAATCTGAAGCTTAATTTCAGCAAGTGTCACATCCGCCAGTCAGCTGTGCCGTATGTAGGTCACCTGATTACAGCTGATGGGTTAAAACCAGACCCAGCAAAAACTGAAGTAGTAAGGAGCATGCCTCCGCCAACAGACAAGGAAGGTGTCCGTCGCTTCTTAGGGTTTGTGACATACCTGTCAAAGTTTATTCCAAACTTAAGTGAAGTAGACGCTCCACTGCAGCAGCTCAGCTACGTTGAGTTCGCATGGCAACCAGCGCAACAACAGGCATTTGACAAGCTCAAGCAGCTATGCACCCCCCCACCCCACCCCCCCACACAGGGGCGCTGCCAGAAATTTTGGGCCCCATGAAAGATTAGAATTTTGGGCCCCCCAACTTTGCCCACCCTCGTCACAATTGCACTATTGTCATTATTTGACTTTTGATAGCCCATGGACCTTGAGTTTGTGACTTTATTACATTTTATGTATTAACCTACCAGGGACTAGATGAAAACTGGTCAGTGACTAATTCTGGTGCATTTACAATCACAAATGAAAATTCAAGATTTTGCCACATGCCTTCTTGTGCTAGGACAACTGGTAGTGAAATGTGTGATGTGACTGCTAATAAATCATAGAAAAAGTTTTCTACCCAGCATCAAAATACCTATGGAAATCCCATGGATTGTTGTGTGTTAGGTAGAAAGCTGTGTGTACTGTTCTGCAAAAAGGGCATATGTTCAAAGCAAAGTGTGTCTAGACAGAAATTTGAGCGTAACATTCCACACATGTAACCATGTCAAACACTTGACTGGTGTCCGTTATTAGCAACACTTTAATCTAGCAAACTGTATATGGCGCTCGCTCATTAAAAACTTCAATCCTAAAGCATTTATGGGTTGTATTGCTGCTTACCTCCTTCTCCAAAGGGGGGTTCAGTGGTTTGGTAGGGCGGAGGTCCCCCTGAGGCTGAATCTGTGCATATTTAGGGCACCCCATTAGTTATGAAACTGGTTATTAGCACTAGTTATTAGCACCAGCATAACGTAATATTTCATCTTGTTTATCACACAAGTCAGTTCAGTTATTAAAATGGAAAAAATGTCACTGTACAAACTGTAAAAGTGTTCTGTTGATAGGCTAATCCAACCACGTTCATACTGTTCATTTACCATTCGCTAATATTTTGAACACACATGTGAGCGATAGCTACCTTTCTTTGGGAAAAACTGAGTGACCAGTTGCCTGCCTCTCCGGTCCCTCTCAGCTTTCAGCTGCCTTTCTTTACGTTTTTGACAGCCACTCTTCATATTTAGCGATCATAGACTGTACGCACTCCACTGCTGGCTGGCTGGCTGCTGCACCGCGACACAGCAGCAAGTAGCGTTGCACTGATCAGCACACAGATTTAACGCATCGCGCTTCTACCAGAACTGGACCGTACCATTTCACAAAAGGGGGAGGGTTAAATGACAATATGTTGAAGAACTCAAGAAATAGACAACCTTGTTCAATTAGCTCATTTTACCAGATGGAATATTGCATTGTTGTTATTTCAAAAGTCTTATTAAAATCATTAAAAGCATATTATCAGCCCCTTAAAGGGCCCCATGGCAGTGCTGGACCCCTAGAATTGTTCTAACCTTTCCCCCCCTGGCGGCGCCCATGCGCCCGCACACACACACACACACACACACACACACAAACACTACTCAAGTTTTATGATCCAGCAAAGCCTGTTGAAATATACTGTGACACAAGCAGCATGGGACTAGGAGCCGTGTTACTACAGGATGACCAGCCTGTCGCCTGACTCCCAATGACAGGTGGCCTCTGACAGACTTGTGACACTTGTTTGATTAGCTGTTGATTGATGATTTTTCGGTGTAGATCTCCATCTTGTAATGAGATATTTACTACTAAATAATAGCAATAGGTGAATTTGTTCATGATTCAAAGTTCTGCCACAGTTCCGCTGCAATACCGTGTTGGCTGGACCTTACAGGCCTAACATGCAATTGAATTTCATCAGTTCATAGAAGTTTTTATTCTTATCAAATAAAAATGTGAGAAAACGGCCCAAATCTAAAAGACCATGAACTTTCAAGAGAGCATATATTTTTAAAAGGAAATCAGTGCGGTAATATTGTCAATGATTGTCAATTTTATATGATAGAAGTATTTTATCCTGTTATCATTTACCACCTAAGATACGGCCTATTTTTCAATGAAAAATAACATTTCGTATTATGAATATTCATAATAACAAAATAGTTCGCAAATTACTGAATCTTCAAATCTTCAATCTTCAAATTTGACGTGAATCGAAGGGTTTGTATGCAAACCTAAGGCGATTTTTGGTAATTATATCAATGAAAACCAATCTAACGCATACAAATAGGATGTTGTCGTATAAGATATGGGCAATCGTACTACTTGCATGGATATTTCACAGTATTGTGTCTCGAGAGAAATCTTGAGAGAATTCAACATACTAACTCTGTTTAACAGGAAGTGATTAACACAAACAAGTGAAATGACCTAATCATCATCACGTTGCCATTGATGGCAGGATGTGTAAGGTGAACAAATCCCGCTCAGGCGGCAGCCGGGATGTGCACCTCACCAATCCCACTGTCAATGGCAACCAGGAAGTTGTTGCAGAATAATACAGAATAATACTGACTTGCTATGTGTTACAAATTTATTATTATTATAATAAATGTGCAATCACTCAGTCATAAACTCTGTACTACACAGTACATCTATATCCTAGGTAAGTTTTTAGATGCTTGGTTACAGTAATAGGGGAGAGGCCTGGATTTATGCACCAGTCCACTTCAAGACCCAGTGTGTGTGTGTGTGTGTGTATGTGTGGGGTGGCGTAGACCGGGCAATGGGTCATCCCCTGCCTAATCGCCTTCTTCTTCCCCCCCCCCCCCCCCCCCCCCCCCCCCCCCCCCCCCCCCCCCCCCCCCCCCCCCCCCCCCCCCCCCCCCGCGCTTTCCTCCCTCACCCTTCATGCCTCACTTGGTTTTTCCTGCAAAACACATACATACATATATGAAAGCAATATCACATAGTAGGCACTAAAGCACATATTTAAGGCCTTGCTCACATTACAGCTCATGATGGGTTTGCAAATATTTGGCGATGAAAAATTGGTCGCGTCGCCATCATTCGTGTGATGCATGGTGATTGCTCTCCAAGCTTCAAGCGTTGCTTTTTGTTGTGTCTGCACTTCATGAGTGGCCAAAAATGTTGTGAAAAATTTCAATGCGTGCACTGAATTTTGGTGGCGATGTTATCGTTGGCAAAACTAAGCGGCGGATACTCACAGATGGGTTTGGTAATACCTCAGGGGACCTTCAGGGAGCCTCTTGAGATGTATTTTGTCTCGAATCCATGTCCCCGATGCTCGTATGAGCTTTATCAATACAGCGGCTTGGCATACCCTAACCTTTGGTGAGACTAAAGGTACATTTACATTTGGTGATCTTTCGCCACGTGTTGTGCACTTTTGGGACCCAGCTGTTATGGGAAACACCTGATGCTGATTTGAGTCCAATCAGCACGTACATTTACGCACGCTGTTTTCACAGAGAATTTGTGAAGTATTCTGTCAGGCATGGGTGTAGCGGACACAGGGTATGCGGGGGACATGTCCCCCGCACTTCCCGTATTTGTGCCCTCTGTCCCCCGCACTTTTTACAGCCATTACAACCACTCAATTCATTTTTAACACGTGGAAACGCGTTTTTCCGAGCTGCCTCTAAACGCATCATGAGCAGGTGGCGCTAAGGCGGCAAACAAACACCGCTGTCGTGTGTGATCAGAGACGCTTTAGAAAATATTGTATGAGTATCTTTGGTGTGATTCAGATCTGGGCAGTGCTTCTGTATGTTCAGCAAACCAGCCAAGAGGCTAAAGACTTTAGACAGTTTTTTCCAAACAAACCATGTAAGTTGAGTAATGCTGTTGAATGTAGATAATTTTGAGCTAAAAGATGACAAATAGATGTCAATTTCGTTAGTTAAGCTAGCTAGCTAACTTAGAGGCGGTAGCAACTAGTTACATTTACTCCATTACATTTACTTGAGTAACTTTTTGGATAAATTGTACTCTTAAGAGTTGTTTTGTTGCAAAATACGTTTTACTTTTACTTGAGTAATATTATTCTAAAGTAACAATACTCTTACTTGAATAACGTTACTATTTTGGCTACTCTAAGATTACTCACTTCTGGGTAGAAAATAAGAATATAAATGTATTTGTGTTCCTTTGACTGTTATTTTTGTAAAGATTAAATTTATTTTTGTGGTAGTTAAAGTTTAAAGTACATGAATTTGCTGATTATTATTACTGTATTCCTAATTCTATTTCAAAATGTTGCTTTCCACATATTTTTTAATCTCTATTGCCACAATAGAAAGAGCAGGGTGAGAGAGGAGACAGTGGACCGGAGGCCAACAGGGATGATTATGCAGGGTCAGAGGTGAGAAGAGAATATAACCAGTTATGTCACTACTACTGTTCTTAATTCTATTTATAAATTTTACTTTATAGATTTATAGATGGGGACGGCACGGTGGTGTAGTGGTCAGCGCTGTCGCCTCACAGCAAGAAGGTCCGGGTTCGAGCCCCGTGGCCGGCGAGGGCCTTTCTGTGCGGAGTTTGCATGTTCTCCCCATGTCCGCGTGGGTTTCCTCCGGGTGCTCCGGTTTCCCCCACAGTCCAAAGACATGCAGGTTAGGTTAACTGGTGACTCTAAATTGAGCGTAGGTGTGAATGTGAGTGTGAATGGTTGTCTGTGTCTATGTGTCAGCCCTGTGATGACCTGGCGACTTGTCCAGGGTGTACCCCGCCTTTCGCCCGTAGTCAGCTGGGATAGGCTCCAGCTTGCCTGCGACCCTGTAGAACAGGATAAAGTGGCTACAGATAATGAGATGAGATTTATAGATTTTGACTTTAGATTTTGATAGTATACCATTTTAAAGAACTAAAGTCGGTTCCCTGGTGCTGTGCTGTTTGTGGTTATGTGGTTCTTTAGCTGCTAAGGAGAGGTGCAATTGAATGCGAGAGGATGATAAATCACTCAATAGACCTCTGAACAATTTGTCCCCCTCACTTCTAAAATGATGGCTATGCCCCTGCTGTCAGGTATGCAGCGGTGGAGAGATCTAAGTGCAGGAAAAGTGTTATTAGCAGATGTGATATTTTATAAAAACAAAATGTGAGGCAAGGTCAAAGTAACAAAACACAAATGAAACCAAAAGCAGAATCATAGTCATAAACCAGAGTATTTAAGCAGAGTCGTAAACATTGCTAGAAACAAAAGTGACCGTGATAATGATAACACTTTGTAAAATCTTTGTGAAAACAGTGTCCTTATATGGGCGTGCGGATTGCGCTCAAATCAGCATTAGGTGTTTCCTATAATGACTGGGTTGTGAGTGGGTGTGGCCACTCGAGTGCACGAAGGCATGACAGTCAAGTGTTCACCTGCTGTGTGACCACAACTTTTAGCTTGTCTGTCTGTTGCCATGCATCGCCACCAAAACGGCTCATTTTCATCGATAACCCATCGCGAACTGTCGTGTTGGCATTCGGTTGTTCTGCAAGCAGTTGTAGATGGCAGAGTTTTTTTCTGGGATGTGTGTGTTGGCTTTCCAGGGAGTGTGCATGACGCAAGAGTCCTAAAACAGTCACATTTGTGGGAAGTCCTAAGTGATGGGGAATTTCTAGGTCAAAGCAAAGTGACCATCTCTGGCTGTGAGGTTGGACATTACCTGATAGGTGATCCAGCCTACCCCATGCAGAACTGGCTGATGAAACCCTTTTCTGACACTGGCAGATTGACCCCTGAACAACACACCTACAATTACAGACTCAGCAGTGCACGATCGGTTGTGGAAATGGCATTTGGGAGATTGAAAGGATGGTGGAGGTGCCTACTAAAAAGAAATGACTGCAAGCTGGAACTGTGCAAGAAAATGGCGCTGACCTTCTGTGTCCTTCATAACATCTGTGAGGAACATGGCGACAATTTCACTGAGGAGCACCAAGACAGACATGCCAACATCCAGCCTCCTCTTCAGGCATTACCTGAACATGGCAGTCAAGAAGGGGCCGACATTAGAGCCGCTTTAATGGCCTACTTTAACGGAGGGAACGAGTAATTTGTTTGGTTATTTTGCTATTTACTTCATGTCAATGTTGTTTAATTGTTCAGTTCGATAAGTTCATAGAAATGAGTCATTTATTTGTAAATAAAGTGACTGACAACATCTGTGTTATAAAAGGTAGCTTGTTGAGTTCTTTCATTACTTGGTTTTACAAGCTCTAACCAGCTTTACTTGCACTTATTACACAGTTAAAATAATTTTAAATCACTAGTGAAAACATATACAAGCAGACATGTCTCTTTAGAAAAAACATTTATTTACATAGTGCGTAGAAACACAACATAACAACAAAGTGACGTGAACAGTGCAAAGGTGCAGAACAAGCAAAGTGGTGTGATTATTTTCTGGCTTGCGCCTCCATTACAGACACCATGCGCCCCATCATGCTGAGGAACGCACTGTTGTCTGCCTCCAGCTTGTGCAGCAAGGCATCGTTCATTTCCTTGCTGTGCTGCAGGAACCTCTCGTCCGCCCGCTCGAGGTAGTCCAGGAGCTCAGTGTTGCTGTCTCGCTTCCTCTTAGCTGTGTACAAGAACAGCTATTTTACATGAGTTTAAAAGTTTTTATTAAGTCATAAGTAGATTAACACAGGTTCAGCAATACAGTATAAGAAACATGTCAGCTCAGCAATAAGAGCATTAGTTAACTGTTTACGGTTGGTGGGGGATTTTATATGACTGGCTGGTCACTTATTACAGCATGTATTTATATTATAAAGTCACACTATTAGGTATATATCCATGTTTGCATAGTATCCGGTGAGACAGACGTACATGTCAACCTATACGGATTGTCCGGAAATTATACGGATTTTAGCTCATTTCAAGGGCGTACGGGCGTATAAACAAAGTGTTACGGATTTTCAGTATTTACTGACCTAAATTTATTTTGTGTATCTTACTTGAACATCGTCAGCTGATCATCACAAAAACATACAAAAGCTCGATTTATAGACAAAGAACAGCGTGTATGCAGGGGCAGATAACCCAGACTATGTGAAAACGGATGTTTATTCCTCAAGCCTCGTGCAGTATCACGACTGCGAGACTTCACTCGTTCCGGTCATGCGCACGATCTGATTTTTTTAAACGCGCCAAACGGTCATTGTTCGAACGATTTTCTCGTTGTGCAGAGCGACACTGTTTACACCTGAGAGATTTTGAATAGCGTCTGCTGAGTGAAAGAATGGGAACACCGAGAAAGAAAATGAGATACGGCGGGCGGTATCTTCCTGAATGGAAGGAGACATTTAATGGTGTCATTGTTCAGGTGAAAAATGAGGAGTACGCGCACTGCACAGTTTATGTGCGAGATATAAAAGTTGCGGCATCTGGAGTTTACGACGTGAGGTCCAAACTACATCAGCGAAATTTGCACCAGAAACAGAATCAGCCGCAAATGATGACGTTTGCAAAGCCTAAGACCGATGATCAACCAACAAGTGTAATAAGAGCAGAAGTTACGATCTGTAATTTTATTGCTCAGCACAATTTGCCGCTAGCCGTTGCGGACCACCTGACAGAACTGTTGCCACGAATTTGCACGGACAGTACGATTGCGAAATCTATCAGCTGTAGGTGCACCAAAACAACGCAAATAATCAAAAAGAGCTTGGCCCCCGAAGCTACACTACCGATCATCCAGCACTGCCGGATGTCGCCATTTTCCTTGATGATCGACGAATCCAGTGACAGACGGACAAGCGACTGGCCGTTTTGGTGCGGATCTTCGACATAAACAGAGGGGCGAAGTCAAGAATCATAGACATGCCCGTGTGCAATATTGGCACGGGCGAGGCAATTTTCGACATGGTGGACGAAGTTCTCAGGCAAGTTATATTTACTTATTTATTTATTAAGTTTGGTGCGATTCGAAGGCTATAAGGATTTTATGTTGATTTTATGGATTTCTACAGGTGGACGCCCAAAGGGGTTGACATGTATGGACAGACAACTGGATACTCAGCACAACAACTTACCAGGTCTGGTCTGCTGCGATTGTCCTGAGCTGCTGGATGGTGCAGGAGAGCTGCAGTGGAGTGGAGACATCAGGTCCTCGTCCCCGATGGTGGACAACTCTATAAACCACATAAAAACAGCCAGTGTTGGGAAAGTTCACTTTCTACATGAACTATTTCAAAGTTCAGTTCACAAATTTTAAAATGAGCTCGTTCAGTTCATAGTTCATAATGAAAAATTTTGAACTAAGTTCACAGTTACAAAAATGAACTAGTGAATGAAACTATGCGTCAGATTTCATTATATTATACAAACAAACATTAACTGAAGTAACTAGTAACGGTCACTCACTAAAAAACTTTATGCAAGGTGAAAATGTTTGAAAAGAAACTTACCAGGCTCTGATTGCGGCAGTGTGTTGTCCACCATCGCCTCCAGCATCGCCGTCGCTGAATTTAAGGCTCCGGTGGCGTTCTTTGCCGGTCTATTGCCGAGGACCGAGTCCAGAATATTGAACTGGGGGTTTTTCCTTGGCCGCCCATTGCCACTTCGACCGAGGTCCTTTTTTTGGTCCCTGTAGTCTTTCTTCAGTTTCTTTAATTTGTTGCTGATCTGCTCGAGAGGATGTTTGTACCCCGCCGCAGCCATCTCTTTTTGTATTTGGTGTAATACGGGCTTGGTCTGCGTAGCACCCTCCAGTTTTGCCTGGACTTCATCTGTGGACCATATCGCTAGGAGACAGGTTGTCTCCTCCACAGACCACTGCTGCTTTACTGCATCCATGATATCTCGTCACTTATTCTACTGTTTAATTCTACCTAACTAATTCTACCTGTCACCCTCTGCATCACATATAACATAGTATAATGTATACTTAGTGTTTACTATGGGACATGTGGGAATATTATCCGTATTTATATGTATATATCATATTTTTGCAATATTCGCATCCTATTGTACATTCTATGTATATATTCATAGTATATTATTTAAGGTGAGAATGTTTTTTTTTTCGTTTCCGTTTCCGATTGAGAGTACGTCGTGCGCATTCTGGCTGCCGCTTCTCACCAGAGTTTTTTTTTTTCTTCTTTTTCTATTTTCATTTTATTTATTTTTTTTGTGTGTGTTTGTGTAGTTTGATGTTTGTTTGAGTGTTTTGTCCGCCGGTTGTGGTGTAGCTCTGGACCCAGTTTTGGGCATCGGTTCCCTCCAGGCCTTGGTTCGCTGTGGGTGATGCCTGCGCTCCCAGCTGTGGACTGCAGTGAGCTCGTTGCTCATTTTACATCGTGGTTGTCCAGCGCTCTGCGCTTTAACGCTTGACGTGATGTTCCGAGCGATGTTGCTCGGTGGCGTCGCGGCGGCTGTGCAGGCGGTGTGGGACACACCAGCGCTCTGTATGGCGGAGCTTCTCTGCTCGCTTTGTGGATTCATGGCGTGGTGTTCGAGCGATGTTGCTGACGGCGTCACGGTGGCGGTGCTGGAGACGTGGGACTCGTTTTCGTGCGCCTTTTGGTGGGACTGTGGCTGCTACACCACTGGAATTGCATCTTGACCCCTACTTGGTGGACTTTTTTTATTTTTTATTTAATTATTTATTTTATTATTATTATTATTTTTATTTTCTTTATTTTTTAATTGTAATTTTTTTTTCATTGTCTATAATTGTAAAGCGTCCTTGGGTTTCTTGAAAGGCGCTATATAAATTTAACTTATTATTATTATTATTATTATTATTATTATTATTATAAGGTATGTGTATATCTTGTTTATATCTTGTGTTTTTTTTTCTTGGCCTCAGTACGTTATTTTATTTTATTTTATTTTGACCTTAGTACTTTATTTTATTTTATTTTTGGTGGAAAAGGGGAGTCAGAGTCACCCAAGCTATTCAGTTGCAGCACTTTACAGTTTGAGGTGTGTATGCACTTCTTGTATCCCTGACTTAACACTGCTAGATCAGTTATGAGGAGAACTTGGGAAAGGGTGTTTCCATTTCACCTCTAACTGAGCAGTGGTGCAGGGGCGTCACTAGGAATTAAGCTTTACTGGGGCACTGCCCCCCCCCGCACAATGCACCTTAACGTTCCTGTCCCCAACCTATGCAAAGTGCATAATTCTCATGCTCTCGTGGATGAAGTTATGCGAGGAATAGGTCAACGAGACGGAAAACACATCCCAGTCCCCCAAAAATTTATTGTTGGCATTTGGGCTTTTAATTGCTGATGCTAAACGTGTCACCTCAACTCTCACGATTCACGAACTTAGCTGGTACTGTAAGTTATGACTGACTAGCACATAGCCTACAACCTTAATCTAACCTCTCTCACCCTCCTCCTCATCTGTCACTGTTTCCCTGCCCCGTCTCTGCTTCGTGAGAAGAATTGTCTGATATCCATCTGGAAAAGTCATTTAATATCGTTTAATTCGATGTAGTTTAATGGGTTTGTTAGAATATGGTTTGCTTAGTTTTGTTGCAAAAACTTCGCGCTACCTTAACTCATCCAGAGCCCGTTCTCTGACTCATCCAAAGAGTAGACTCATCTCTCCAGTAGGCTAAATGGACTCGTGGCACGCCGCACGCACGCTATGTTTACAGTGAGAATCTCCCAGACCAATCAGAAAATTAGTTAGAAAGAAGAGGCGATAGAAGTTTGAAACACACTCTGTCCTACAACTTACAGTAGATAAATGATCTGCCAAAGAAACTAGTTTGTTACGAAAATCTTTCAACATTTTCTTACTGGGGCACAGCTGATTTTTACTGGGGCACGTTCCCCAGTAAAAAAGGCCTAGTGACGCCCCTGCAGTGGTGTGATTTTGGCATTCAACCTTTCACACACTTTTATAGCCCATTTCTGAGCGAAACTCCTCTAAACTCCGACTGCTAATATACATAAGCAGTTCCATGCTGACTTCTACAGTAGCATCAGGATTATAATGTTCACTTGCGTACACTTTGCGAACACACCGATGTTTATCAACTCCAGTAATGACACGATCCATGTTGCTGTCATCGTGCTTGCCGGTATAATCACGGAATATGTAATCAGGTAGAGGTTTTCCTGATTTTATTTTGAGATTACCGACAGAATAGTAGGTTAATCCATTTTTTGTAGGAAGGAGTTTGCCATGCCCATTACGAGCAGGTTTGTTTTCATATTCGTGGAAACCATAATCTCCAGAGGCTGGACAAAAGAACAAGTTCATCTTACTTTTGCTAAGTTCGCAAGCAACATAGTGCAGCAAGGGGAGACCATGTCTTGGCGGACACAGACCAAATCCAGACTCCTTCAGCTTGGCGAGTTCAGCCTTTACCTCTTCAGTGTGGGGATCTTTACGTCTGCAAAAACATTCACACAAACACATTGCACATGTTAATTAAAAGCTACTGACTACACACTAACATCACCCTTTAAAATCATCCAAAGATTTTAAAGATCATATTTCTTTCTGTATTGAATAATTAATGAAATCAACCTGCTCAACATTAAACAAGAGCATTTAAAAATTCCCAGAAACATTCCAACATATTTACCTTTACTAAAAATGCCGATTCTGTAAATATGGCCCACATGTTAAATGGCCAACAGGTGAGCTACAGGTAGCTAGCCATCATTAGCTTTTTATGGCTACATAATGCATACAGCTACATACCTAACTACTAATTTTCACCTCTTGCATGTTTAGAAGTACTTTGATGCCTGATTGACAGAATTTTCATCAATAACATTCTGTTTCTCTGATATAAAATCTCATTACAGTTACCTGCCATGTGCTCCTTCCATGAAAGACGGCATCGCTGTGTTAGTTGAACTGAATTTTCTGAGTAGAATATATTCTTTAAAGCCTTAAATTGGCCTAGTTAGAGTGAGGAGCTGCTTTGCTTCTTTATGCTGGAAAGCTTTAATAGTAGTTTATAACAATTTATAAGATCAGTGTTGCATGTGCTAGGCCACATGCGCAGTGTTGCATGCGCTAGGCCACATGCGCATGCGCAGTGTTGCATGTGCTGGGTACGCATGCGACATGTTACGTATAAGGAAATGTTTTAAACAATTTTTTCAGCCACATGATGTTTTATACCTTCAAGTATGATGTTTCAGCTTTCTCCAGGTGACTGTCACTGCCTAATCTGGACGAGTCTAATCCAAGTTCAAGTAAATAAAGTATGAAGACACTTTATCCAATTTGTTGGTTGCATGAATTTTGTTTGAGATTTTTTTAAAAGTAGATTTTAAATAACTTGACCACTTTATTACTACAAATCCAATTATTATATGTATCTGTTACAGGTGGAATTTTCCAACCTAGGTTTGAATTTTTAACCCAGTTCATAATTTGCTACTTAGGGAAATTTACTATATCTAGGGGTTGGGAAGAATTTATATTTTAAATTATTTGATGACATGATAAGACTGGACTTATTCAAAATATATATCGCTCCTTCTTCTTACAGTTGTCGCTGGTTAAGGTGTTGGGTTACGAATCGAAAAGTACAGAGTTCAAATCCTAGTTAAATGTGAAAAAGGATATTTTAAAAAATGTTAATTAGGTAGATAGGAATAGGTAGACAGATAAGAGGAAATAATAGGTAGGTGTGGATGGAAGAAAAAGAAGACAAAAGAAGTGATGGAAAATTCCTTTTATCTTAGCCAATCCAAAATTTTACCTAGGTTGGAAATTATGAACCAAGTTAAAAAAAAAATTTAACCCAGGTCAAAAAAAAAAAAATCTACTTGTAGGTTGAAGTTTTTTGACCTGTAACACATATCCATTGGTACTACAATTACTGTCCATTTCCCACCACTGTGTAGTGTAGTGGTGGATAACAAAGTACATAAAAATGAGCTTTTATAGTTCCCTTGTACTTACTGTTTTATAGAATAGTAGATAACCTCCTCTGAACAGCAAGGGGTTAGAAATCCAAGGTGTTTCCTTCAGACTATAGTCCTAGTAGCAAGTCCATGAAGAAGTAGATCCGAAAAGGAGATGGATGCACTGCACGCATTTTACCAGTAAACCAATTTAAAAAATACATTTCTTTTAAACAGCTGGGATAGGCTCCAGCTTGCCTGCAACCCTGTAGAACAAGATAAAGCAGTTAGAGATAATGAGATGAAATGAAAGTAAGCCACGGTAGGCAACATAAAGAGGAAAATAAGAATGCGGAACAGAGATTATTGATTAGGAAAGGCAAGGCAAGTTTGTTTCTGTAGCACATTTCATACACAGTGGCAGTTCAATGTGCTTTACAGAAGTAAAAGCAGAACAGTAAACAATAGAAAATAAAATTACATAAAATAATTGGGGAGGAAAAATAATAAGAATTAAACAATAGTAGAAATAAAATAATAAAATGAAAGTTAATCAGCCTCGAGATTAATTATTATTATGGGTTTAACTCATAAAGCTAGTCTAAAGATTAGTCTTCGGTTTGACCATTTCTCTCTCAAAACCTAAAAAAAACCCCGTTGACTTGCACCTCCCTATTTTTTTTTTTTTAAAGTGCACACCCCCAGCAGGACACAGCTTGCTGGTCACTGGAACCCGGGTGTGAATGGTGTTAGCAGCCTAGAGGGTCGTTAGGGTGATCTCTGAGGCTACGTTTACACTAGACCGTATCTGTCTCGTTTTCTTCGCAGATGCACTGTCCGTTTACATTAAACCGCCGGGAAACGGGAATCCGCCAGCGTCCAAGTATTCAATCCAGATCGTGTCAGCTCCGGTGCTGTGTAAACATTGAGAATACGCGGATACGCTGTGCTGAGCTCTAGCTGGCATCTCATTGGACAACGTCACTGTGACATCCACCTTCCTGATTCGCTGGCGTTGGTCATGTGACATGACTGCTGGTGCGGACTTCCGCCTTGTATCACCTTTCATTAAAGAGTATAAAAGTATGAAAATACTGCAAATACTGATGCAAATACTGCCCATTGTGTAGTTATGATTGTCTTTAGGCTTGCCATCCTTCCACTTGCAAGTGGTAAGTGATATGCGCTGGGATCACACACACAGCGGCTCAGTCCCGAATCGTGGCTTGTGCACTTCACTCGCGCGCTCTGTGAGCTGCGCAGGGCCGGAGTGCGCACCCTCCAGGGGGCACTCGCTGTTCAGGGCGGAGTGATTTGGAGTGCAGGATGCCTGCGGAGCCGAGCGTATCCGCGTATTGGCGTTGCTGTGTGCACGGCTAACGGTTTTAGTGTAAACGCGAATCGTTTTAAGAACATTAATCTGATGATCCGCTGATTCGACGTAATGTAAACATAGCCTGGGGCCAAGTTTACATTAGACCGTATCTGTCTCGTTTTCTTCGCGGATGCACTGTCCGTTTACATTAAACCACCTGGAAACGCCGGGAAACGGGAATCCGTCAGGGTCCACATATTCAATCCAGATCGTGTCTGGTCCGGTGCTGTGTAAACATTGAGAATACGCGGATACGCTGTGCTGAGCTCTAGCTGGCGTCGTCATTGGACAACGTCACATCCACCTTCCTGATTCGCTGGCGTTGGTCATGTGACGCGACTGCTGAAAAACGGCGCGGACTTCTGCCTTGTATCACCTTTCATTAAAGAGTATAAAAGTATGAAAATACTGCAAATACTGATGCAAATACTGCCCATTGTGTAGGTATGATTGTCTTTAGGCTTGCCATCCTTCCACTTGCAAGTGGTAAGTGACGCGCATGCCCGATATGCACTGAGATCACACACACAGCGGCTCAGTCCCAAATCACTGCTCGTGCGCTTCACTCGCGCGCTGTGTGAGCTGCGCAGGGCCGGAGTGCGCACCCTCCAGAGGGCACTCGCTGTTCAGGGCGGAGTGATTTGGAGCGCAGGATGCCTGCGGAGCCGAGCGTATCCGTGTATTGGCGTTGCTGTGTGCAGGCGAATCGTGTATTGGTGTTGCTGTGTGCACACTAATCGTTTTAAAAACGTTAATCTGATGATCCGCTGATACGGTCTAATGTAAACCCCACCCAAGTGAACACATCCACATCAAGACTCAGCTGATTTTAAAGACTCACATGATGGCAGAGAGAGCCAGCGACCCACAGATCACCCTAACGACGCTCGAGGTTGCTAACACCGTTCACACACGACCTCCAGTGACCCTAACACCTACAGGATGGCTGAGAGGGTCAAAGACCCATGTGACCTCAATGAGACTCCTTAGGGTTGCTTTTGATCCACGAGAGGATAAATACCTGGAACTCCCCACTAGTCAGACAGGACTGAAGAAGCTTTTTTGGATGAGAGGTGAAATGTCCAAGAATTTTTTTGCTTTAGACACACTTCCGGTGGCGCTGCTCTGCGGCGACACGGACAGCAGAGCTGCCGCTTTTTTTTGTTTGTTTATTAAGTTGTAAGTCGTAATGTTTTTGTTTTCTTCGGTCTGAGTTTGTTTAATGTTACACGACATTACGAGATGGCGTCGCTAAAGGTTTTCGGCATTGGAGTTCTTCTGTTTCTATCGATACTGAAACCATGCCAAACAGTTGGCAGCAGCCAGGAGATGTACATCTACGATAGGGGAACACTCCTATCCCTGCGCAACAGTTATACGGGGGAATCACCGGTTCTTGCCAACCTGCCAAAGGAATTACAACGACCCATGGGAGTCAGCCGGCTGGACGTAAATACGGACAACAGGCCGAGGAGACTGCGGCGGAGGGGCCGATCCGGTGGCGTGAGGAAGAGGCTCCGAAGGAGGGGGAGTAGGCCGCCATTACCGTCGCTTATTTTGGGTAACGTGCGATCTCTCAAAAATAAGATGGACGAACTAAAACTGTACATTAAGAACTGCAATGAATACCGTGAGTCATGTGCTATGGTTTTCACGGAAACTTGGCTTTACCCAGACATTCCTAATTCACTCGTGGAACTGAGCGGCTTCTCCCTTGCACGGCTGGACAGAAGTGTTGAGTCGGGCAAGAGGAGAGGTGGTGGATTGTGCGTCTACATAAATGATAAATGGTGCAGACAGTATGCAACAAGAGAGTCTGTGTGTAACCCGGACATTGAACTGCTGTGCTTAAGCCTCAGACCATTCTATCTTCCAAGAGAGTTTGGAAACATCTTAATATGCGCTGTTTACATACCACCAAGTGCTAACGCATGGAGAGCTGCAGGTATTGTGGCTGATTGCGTACACAGACAGCTTCAACGTACTCCTAATGCCCCCATGCTCGTCTTGGGAGATGTAAATCATTGCAAACTGGAAATGTCTTTACCTGGGTTTGATCAGTACATTACATGTCACACAAGGGATAAGAACATACTGGACAAATGTTATGGGAATATTCGAAAAGCATACACGGCCATAGCCAAGGCACCATTGTCCAATTCAGACCACAACATTATACACCTTATTCCTATTTACCGCACCGCACTGAAGAGTAGAAAACCTCTGGTGAAAACGGTAAAAATCTGGTCCATGGACAACATTGAAACTCTCAAAGGGTGCTTTCTTAGCACAGACTGGGATATCTTTCATGAACCGGACCTGAGTACATCCACAGATGTCATTACTTCATACATCAGCTTTTGTGTGGATGCAGTAATACCACACAGGACAATTAAGATATACCCCAACAATAAACCACACATTAACAAGGACATTAAGGATTGCATCAGACGTAAGAGGACTGCTTTTAAAAACAAGGACCTATTGCAACAAAGACTTGTGCAAAAGGAACTAAAGCAGAAAATAATTTCAGTAAGGCGTCAATACAAGGACTCCATCGAAAAGGACTTTAATGTAAATAACACAAAAATGTGGGATACCATGAAAACAATTACAAACATGACCCCTTCCAGGAAAGCATTGCACTCAACTGATGACAATGCTATGGCAAACGAATTAAATAATTTTTACCTCAGGTTTGACACGCAAGATCATACTGCAGAGTGTAACAAGGTCATCAGCACTTTATTATCAGGGATTGGAGCCCCAAAAATAGACATAGACTACACAGCCGTTACAAAAATGTTCAAAAAATTAGATAAACATAAGCGCCCGTAGAGTTTGTTTGACATGACAAAGAACCTCTGCGGCTGGTCTGCGGCCAGTCTACGGCTCGAAAATCAGCACATCACACGCGCGCCCTCCGTGCGTTTCTTTGCGTTTTTTGCACGTAGACCGGCCGTAGGAGCACGTACGGCCGGTCTACGTGCAAAAAACGCAAAGAAACGCACGGAGGGCGCGCGTGTGATGTGCTGATTTTCGAGCCGTAGACTGGCCGCAGACCAGCCGCAGAGGTTCTTTGTCATGTCAAACAAACTCTACGGGCGCTTATGTTTTTTTCAGGTTGCAAGACAAACTTACGGCCTCATGTGTCTTCCGTACGGCCGATGTGCGTCTTTCGTACGATTTGCTGGTGTCAGGTTTGGGCAAAATGTCAATTTTTTTCGTACATCACACTTGCGGACTCTGTATGTGTGTCGTGCGCCCCACATACGTAATTAGTGTGGCCAACGCAAGTTCAGATATTTCGGATGTCATCCATGCGTGTCAAGTAAGTCGGCCGTGCATTGGCCATACGGTGAGAGGGCATCAATCGCACGAAAACTCGGGTATATAAAGCTGCAGGGGTGCCTACGGCCATTTGTACACATAGGCTTTGATTGAGAGAAAACCCAATTTCATTTAATTTCATTTCATTGCATTGCATCGCTTCAATTCAATATGCCAAAGGCAAAAGGGAAGAGGAGGAGAAAAGGTGTCGGAGACGGAGGAGAGAGAGACAGCGGCAGAGAGGGAGGAGAGAGAGAGGACAAGGAGCAGTGAGGAGGAGGATGAAGACCACGACAGTGGCCAGCAGGCCAGGAGTTTGAGACGAAGTCTTTGCAGAGGGATTACATTTTCACAGTGAGAAACCAAAGTATGCCGAAATATATAGCTGGGACCTCCCCTGCCCGAGCTACGGGCGTCCAAAGTGGGGCTGGAGCCGCCGATGGGAAAACGAAACTAAAGCCGAGCCCCGTGGCTCTTCGTCCCGAGGCCTCTCCAATCGCCGCAGTGCGACAAACGAACGCCGTTGGTATGCACAACGTACAGATCGTGTGCAGTTCTTGCAACCTTCATACGAAGCCTGCATGGAACGCACGGTCAGTACGATTAGTGCAGGTTTGAAGATGCGTTGGCTGTACGAATGAAGCGACAGACGTACGTCAGAGCAGCCTCAGATTTCGTGCGTGGTACGCACGTTCGACTTCCGGGTTGTACGTTGGGTGCGCGGTGATCTTACTCCTTCATGGTCACCACAACTACGTTCTCCACGAACAAAAAAAAAAAAACACAACGATTTGGGAAACGCCAAAAATCGCATGGCCAAAAAATCGTATGTCCGGTTGTGACCGAGGCTTAACATGCTTGAAACTGGTACAGGCGGTCCTGATTGCTGCTTGTTTTGGTTAGTTAAATCCTTGAGATTTATCCTCACTCGCACATTCTGCTCTCAGCTTATTGAAGGCTACTTTGACCAGTAATGTCTTTCTTCTTTTCATTAGACTATGATACTGACAGGTGATGTAATGGTACATAATGTCTCTCTTCTTTCATACAGTAGTGTCGTCTAAAGCAGTGATGTAATGCTTCATCACCCGTTTACTTTACTCTGTCATACATAGATAACTTAGCTTCATCAATCACATCATCATCCAATCATATAGCTACAACACACTCTTGAACATGAAGATATACTCAAGTTTGTCCTGCAATAAACTGAGGAACATCTCTGAGCAGCTGTGTCTGTCAGTGACTGTTTGCTCCTGGATTGATCCATGAGGCGGAATCTCTTAGCGGCAGAGGCCTACGTTCCTCAATCATAGTTTGTCAATTCAACCTCCTTTGCTATAGACAGATCAAAGCCTAACAGAAGGTTGATAACGGCTTGTCGATGGATTTAATTAGGAATAGATGGATTTCTGGATTATCACACATGGGCTTTATTCTAATGTTTCAGACACAGTCTCAGTGTTTAAGTCTCGGCTGAAAACATATCTGTTTAGTCAAGCCTTTTGTTAATGGTGTTTATGAGGTAAAGGTGTAGATCTGGAGGGTCCTCAGACAGAGTGTTTTGGTAAACTGGGATGTATGGATGCTGTCAGTCCCCACTCGCTTGCTCACTTGAGTTTGTTGACGGTGTAGTGGCTGCTGCTTTATGTCCCGGGGCTTCCTTATGTCTGTGTTACCTTCTGGCTCTCCACTTTAAGTTATGCTGTCATAGTTAGTTGCCGGAGTCCCTGCTTGTACTCAGTGCAATATGTATACTGTTCCTACTTATTCAGGTGACATTGGGCATACCTAACAACCTGTGTCCCCCCCCACCCCCCCAAAAAATCTGTTCCTCTGAGTTACATGTCGGTCCTGGGATTGAGATGCTGAACCTCTTCTGCTCCTCGGACCTGCCTGATACATCCTGGTGCCCTGTGTCTGGTTGGAGTCTCATCGCATCGCTCCCATGGAGGACAGCCCCATGTGGACAGTTGGGGGTCGCGCCTGGAGGACGCTCTGGACTCTTGCAGTGGTGCTCTTGTGGCTGGGGACTGCAGTTGACTTGCTGACTTTGGGACTGCAGTTGACTTGCTGACTTTGGGACTACGGTTGTCATGAACGGTTTTGCGCTTGGGTTTCTGTTGGTGGGGGGTTTATAGCATCAACGAAGCTGACTTTATGTTAGGACTGTTAATGTTATAGTCATGTTGTCTGTTGTTGCCCGGATGGAGATGGGTTCCCTTTTGGGTCTGGTTCCTTTCGAGGTTTCTTCCTCGTGTCGTCTGAGGGAGTTTTCCCTTGCCACTGTTGCCATAGGCGTGCTCATTGGGGATAGATTAGGGATAAAATTAGCTCATATTTTAAGTCGTTCAAATTCTGTAAAGCTGCTTTTCAACAATGTTTATTGTTAAAAGTGCTATACAAATAAACTTGATGTTTGCAAAAGGAGAGGTCACACAATTTTTTTCATAAAATTCTTCTCCTTGTGCAAACTTGTCTCTTTGGTGCCAATATTTGAAATGTTTTGAAAAATATATTTCACTTGTTTCTAAACTAAACTGCGTGTGTGTGTGTGTGTGTGTACAAAATGTGCAAATTTTTTATTGTCTAATAGTCATTTTATTTTCTTTTTTATGATTCATTGCAGTAAGAACTAATGTGCAGAGGGGAACCGTCAGGGCCTTCTAGACCTTCAGAGAAGCCCAAACATATCAGCATTTCAAATGTTATATTTAATTTCTTTAATTCTTTAATTGGTTTCATAATTTCATGATAATTATTCTCCTCTGATTCTAATTTGGCCTCATTTTCGATCAAATGTACTTCAGAAATGAAAGGGTTACTGTCCTGAAAACATTAAAATCGAGTTATCAAATGAGACTGTTTGTTTTGTTTGTTGTCTCTAGGCTGAGACGAGTTTGGTTATGACTTCATTGCTAGGACAGAAGCCCATGGCAGTGTATGTTTATGTAGGAAGGGACAGATGAATTAGCCAATCAGATTTTGATTTATAGTGGGAGGGACCAAAAATGTATCACCCTCGGCCTTCTCGAAGGCCAAAGCAAGCTTAACTGGAAGTCGGCGCCGTCAGCACAGCAGTGAAGTCACCTTCCAGCCGGTGTAGCATTCATCAGTAGTGTTAGCGAATGCTAATAAAGCGGTCAAGCCAGTGCTATCGAGAGCTACAGGCTAACAACCGAGAAACTAAGATTTCTGTCTCCAGACTCTTCTTCCATGCACATGTAGCAATGTTATAATTTCATATGAATAAAGTTTTTTGTTTTTTTGTGAACTTCACCAAATCCCTCTATTGTAAATCATGTTAATTTGTTGGGTTCCGTTAATGGTTCCACTATTGTTTCTGGTGGGGCGTTAATTAGTGTAACACACCTGTCGACATTATCGTGCTTGGGATGTCTGGAAAGGGGGAAGCTGGCTTCGTGAATCCTACATGGACAATATTTTTTATTTTTCCCAATATATGCTTTTTTTTTGATGTAAGAATGTTTTGACACACATCTGCTGTTTGTATCGGATCAAATATTAAGTGCATGACTATTATAGTGGGCGGCACGGTGGTGTAGTGGTTAGCGCTGTCGCCTCACAGCAAGAAGGTCCTGGGTTCGAGCCCCGGGGCCGGCGAGGGCCTTTCTGTGCGGAGTTTGCATGTTGTCCGCGTGGGTTTCCTCCGGGTGCTCCGGTTTCCCCCACAGTCCAAAGACATGCAGGTTAGGTTAACTGGTGACTCTAAATTGACCGTAGGTGTGAATGTGAGTGTGAATGGTTGTCTGTGTCTATGTGTCAGCCCTGTGATGACCTGGCGACTTGTCCAGGGTGTACCCCGCCTTTCGCCCGTAGTCAGCTGGGATAGGCTCCAGCTCGCCTGCGACCCTGTAGAAGGATAAAGCGGCTAGAGATGATGAGATGAGATGAGATGAGATGAGATGAGACTATTATAGTCTGTTTTATCTCACACATGCTGTGCCCAAAATCACTCGCTATACATTCGGACAGCATTTTGTAGTGCTGTCCGAATGTATAATGAGAATTATTACACCCTATATAGTGGCCTCATAGTATCCCACAATGCATCATGAAACGTAGTGTACAACTGATGGTCACTAACCAAGCAATATATCCCATCATGCATTGCAGTTGCACTGAAAGAAAAAAAAAAGTGTTGGGGTGAATGGATGGAGGAAGAAACATAAACAGACATTCAAGTACAATTAAAGATAGTAAGAGAATAGAAAATAAGCTAAACTAAAATAAGATGGATAAAATGCAAGAATAAAAGTTAGAGCGCCGAGCGAGGAATTAATCAAAAGGCTCAAATTTTGATGTAATAAAAGGCAGTGGTAAAGAAGAAAGGATTCAGCCTTGATTTAAAAGAACTGAAAGATGCAGCAGACACAAAGTACTTTGTATTTATTAATGTGGGAAATACGCTGATATATCACAAAAATACATGCGTGTATTTATTATTTTGAAAACCCACCAGCAGACTGATCTGGTGTAATGGATGTGGGTGGGGCATAGACAGGGACGAGACAAGGAACTATTTTCCTGCATTTATTTGCTGGACAATACAACATGATAAATTGCCTACTGGTCTTTTTCTCTGCACCTCTGCTCCCTCAGCAGGCGTAACGGCACCGTCAGATTTCATTCTTTTTCTTAAAATACATGCAGTTACATTAAATTGTCATAATAATACTGTGCACAGCTCATTATACATGTTGTTGGTCAAAAGCTATTCAAAATGGCAGAAAAAGTTATGCAAAGTTACAGTAACTTATAACAACAAATCTCATCAAAAACCTGAGAAACCTTATTCGCCCCTTTCACAAATCCCACAATCCACTGCGTGGTTGGGAACTTCTGGTGGCCAGCCCCATGCTGCTGATAACAGTACAAAAACCAATATTGGGCTATATAATCAGTTTCGATGTTCAAATATCGGATGATCAATTATTATTACAGGTTTACATGGTCTCACAGATTTTATCAAGATTAATACTGCTCGAAATGATTGCATGTTTACAATTTGTCATCAGTTTCGATGTTCAAATTTCAGATGTAAGCTGAAATGTGATGTTATTAGACTGCTTATATATGTCTAGTTACTGGTTCCATGGAATTTTTCATCAGCACAGAAGCTTTTAATCGGTCAGCCTTATATTATCGCCCATACAGCCCTTTCACTTTCTGCATTGTTTACACGAAATCCATGTTCCAACTCCTCAGCACTATAACTCTGGACAACAACATTAACAGTGTACATTTACACTGATGACAAATTGTAAACCTACAATCATTTCGAGCTGTATTAATCTTGAAAAAATCTGTGAGACCATGTAAACCTGTAATAATATTTGAACATCCGATATTTGAACTCTGAAACTGATTATATAGCTCAGTATTGGTTTTTGTACTGTTATCAGCAGCCTGGGGCTGGCCACCAGAAGTTCCCAACCACGCAGTGGGATTCGTGAAAGGGGCGAATACAACAAGAGAAACAGTGACACCTTGTGGGCAAAGAAAAGCAGTGTGTATGGAGTGAGGTGACTAAACAGAGACAGCGAAAATTATAACATTTAACAAAGAAAATCAGAAGACAATACAACACAATCAATTGCCTTCTGGTCTTTTTCTCTGCACCTCTGCTCCTAAACGTACAAAATAACCAACTTTATACAAGAAAAAATGGGTGCTAAAAGGCTAAAGTCTCTGCAGTGCTACACTGGTCACATGATGCAGGCAGTCCTCTGTAGTACAAATGGCGTCCAGAAAGCTAACTGAAAACTTCTACTAAAACTTATATTAGCGGAAAACCACCACAAAACAGCTGGGTGACGCTATCGGTATCAACCTTAAATAATATGCGCCAAAAGTTACAACATAAGTGGCTTGTTTTCAAAAGAAAACAATAAAACATCGCAGCAGCATTTTCCTACACGACTTACCCTCAGCAGGTGTGACGGGAAGAAGGCAGGAGCAGAAACCCAAGAGGTACAGAAAAGGTGATGGCCAAAAAGTACCTTCCATAGGAAATGTAAATGAAAACAACTCATTGACATAAAATTCACAAATACTCAACAGAATAATTAAATGTTAAATAAAATTTCAAATACAAATTGGAGACAAGAATTAATAAAGTGCATTTTTAACGCCATTGCAGCCACCCCCACTGAATTTTATCGAAAATGAGCACCAACCTACACAATTTGCATTACATAAAACACTGCAAATTGATAAATCACAAAGGGTCAACTTCAAGAAAACCAACACCAAATGTATCACATAAGGATTAAATGGTATGAGAGCAGCGCTTATCCCTCAACCCAGGATCTGGCAATAGGGTGCCTTGTACACCCCACTAGGCTCCAAAACCTAGTGTAGTGCAGGCTCATGACCGAGAAGAAAATGAAAACAGAGGAACATTTATACCATTACAAAATAAAAACAGGTCTGTGATGACCTGGCAACTTGTCCAGGGTGTACCCTGCCTTTCGCCCGTAGTCAGCTGGGATAGGCTGCAGCTTGCCTGCGACCCTGTAGAAGGATAAAGCGGCTAGAGATAATGAGACGAGATGAGAAAATAAAAACAATTTTAAACCCACAAGTGCATCGGCTATCTGATATAGGTTTTAGTCAGCAAAAGTCTGGAACATAGATTTGCCAACAGCTTTAACACTGAATTTGTCCTGAACAACATCCTGCCTGGACATGGTTTGTATTAACCTGTTCACGGGCTTAACTAGACAACCAAATCTTGACATGACCTGTGTTTGTGCACTGGAATGACCACAGGGTGTGGGTGAGGTCTGGTCAACAGTGTGCAGAGTGTCTGATGTATTGTCGGTCTGTGTCATGGTGTCGAGAGCAGGGTCTGGCTGTCTCACATTTGCTGGTACAGCTACAGCAGTCACAGGGTCAGAATCACAGGTCACAGACTGATCTGTCACATGGTCCTCAGGTGAGAACGATGTGTCCTAGGGCTCAGAAGTCAAGCTCGTCATGCAATTAACAGCTGCCTCTGTCAGACTTGGTTCAGACAACTGTATAATCCATTCTATGGTTCTCCTCTCAGAGTCCACAGGTTCTGGATTGGTCAAGTGTTGCTCTCCCACAGTCACAGGTGAGTTTCTGTCACTTTCAGTGTCAAGGCAGTCACTAGCCACACAAAGACTCTCTCTCTCAGACAAGGTCTCCCCTGACTCTCCTACATCAGCAGTTTCTGTGTCAGACATGGATGAGACAAAATAAAAAATTTCCCATGTGTCTGCCACAGGGAGAAAATTGACCAGCATCAGTAGGTTCCTGTGAATCACCTTTTCCTGTCCAGTGATTGTGCCACAGATCCTGTATGTGTGCATCTGTGTTCATGTCCACCACAGTGTGTGGTGGACATGGTCGATTCCCACCAATCAGCAAGCTTCTTTTTACCTTTTTCCTTCCTGTTGGCCAAGAGCACTCTGTTACCAATTTCAATCTTGGATCCCTTCACTTTCCTGTTGTAGAGCTGAACATGTCCTGTTTGCTTTGTCGCAGCATGGTCTTGGGTGATCGCCATCACTTCTTTCAGATCATTGGCGAGACATGCCACATACTTATCATACCTCGTCATTGCAGAGTCATGAACGACAGTGCAAAAGAGGACATCAACGGGTAGGTGGGGGACCTGCCCAAACATGAGGTAAAGGGGGCTTGTCATCTCATGGGCTGTGCAGTTGTACATAAACATCAGAGTCTGTAAGTGTCGTGGCCAGTCAGTTTTCTCTTCAGGGGACAATGCATGGATCATACCACCCAAGTTCCGATTGAACCTTTCCACACTCCCATTTCCCATCAGATGGTAGGGGGTTGTGTGTGATTTCCTGACACCTGAGACCCTGAGGAGTTCGCTTATCAGCTGACTTTCAAAGTTAGTACCCTGGTCACTATGGATCCTTTCTGGGAATCCAAAGACACAGAAATACCAGTCCCAAAGAACCCTTGCCACCTACTTAGCTGTCTGGTCTTTACATGGAAATGCCTGAGCCATCCTTGTGAAATGGTCTTTTATCACCAAGACATCAACAGATTTGTTTTTGGAGTCTTCAGGTGATCAAAAATCAATACAAACCAGTTCAAGTAGCTTGGTTGATGTCATATTTTCCAGGGGAGCTCATCTATCAGGCTTGACAGTCTTGCTGACGATGCATCACTGATGATAAGGAACGTAGTCTCTCACGTCTCTGTCGAGATTTGGCCAGAAAAAACGTCTGTCACGTCAAGCTAAAGGTCCTGAACTGAGCTTGATGTCCATCTCCATCATGAACTCCCTGCAGAACCTCAGTCTAAGTGAGTCAGGGACAACATATTGAAAGCATTTTGCCTTGGGTTTCTGGTCTCTTGAAATCCTGTACAGCACACCATTGCTCACAGTGAGCCTATCCCAGTGCTTTAAGTATCTTGTGACAGAGACAGACTCTTTTTAAATCTTTCTCTCCTTTTTTTGTGATAAATTTTTTATTGGAAAATGGACTCTCTCTCTCTCTCTCTCTCTCTCTCTCTCTCTCTATATATATATATATATATATATATATATATATATATATATATATATATATATAATAATTAGAGAAAAACAGGTCCAAGAAAGGCTGTTGGATAAAGGTGAAGAGCTGGCATTTAATAGGTTCAATTTATATAGCGCCTTTCTCAAAACCCAAGGTCGCTTTACAATTATAGGCAAAAAAAAAAGTCCACCAAATAGAGGTCAGGATGCCATTCCAGTGGTGTAGCAGCCAGTCCCACCAATAGGTGCATAAAAACAAGTCCCACACCACCAGCACAGCCGCCATGACGCTGCCAGCAACATTGCTCGGAACGCCGTGCCATGGATTCACAAAGCGAGCACAGAAGCACCGCCACACAGAGCACTGGTGTGTCCCAAACCGCCTGCACAGCTGCTGCGACGCCACCGAGCAGAATCGCTCGGAACATCATGCCAAGCACTAAAGCACAGAGCGTTGGACAACCACGATGTTAAAATGAGCAACGAGCTCACTGCAGTCCATAGCTAGGAGTACAGGCATCACCCATGGTGAAGCAAGGCCTGGAGGGAACCGACGCCCAAAACTGGGTCCGGAGCTACACCACAACTGGCGGACAAAACACTCAAACATCAAACTACACAAACACACAAAAAAAGAAAAAAGAAAAAGAAAAAAGGAAATAAAATAAAAAAGCTATGGTGAGAAGCGGCAGCCAGAATGCGCACGACTTACTCTCAACTGGAAACGGAAACATACACATACATTGGCTAAAGCCATTGAAATTCCCCAGCAATTTCAGATGCCACAAAAGCAGATGAGAATTGTTAGAGAGGAGGACTCGCAAGTGTCAACAGTGGTCACAAGAACAAAGCACACAGCCTATGCTAATAAAAAGTCACATAGCAACGTACAGACAAAGCCCATTCAGCAGAAACAGACAGGAAACAAATTCAAAAACTGCTTAAAGTGCGGAAAACACCCACAACATACATGGAACCGAGGAAAATGTCCAGCTAAAGGCTCTGTATGCTCATACTGTCACAAACCAAACCACTGGGCAGCAGTCTGCTGCAACCGTAGCATGAGTTCAGTGAGTGCGAAGCCAGAGGACACACCTGAGGAAGAAATGCTGGACATAAACCTGACATTAGTGGATGTTCCAGTAGCAATTGTGGCAGATGACAAGTGGATTGTAGACATCAGTGTTCTTTCCCAGGAAGTGCAGTTTAGAATAGACACAGGTGCAAAGTGTAATACACTGACTCTGGACTGTTATCAGTTATTGATGCACACAGATGAACTGAAATGCTCCATCAAGGTACTGCGCACCTATTCCAACCACAAGGTGAAGCCAGTTGCTGCAGTTGACCTCCCTCTGAAATACAAAGACCGTGAAACAAATGCAGAGCTGGGAATTGTGGACATTGTTCAAGAGAACGTGCTCAGCGGCACTTCAGCTGAGGCTCTTGGCCTGATTGTTCGGCTGGACTCTCTGCAAGATGGTCCTAATGGAAACAAGGTGAGCACCAACACCGAAGCCACTCTGAACCCAAACACACATGCACCAGTTGGACTGGAGGATTTTCCTGAACTGACATGCACCACAGGCACCTTGCCAGGCAAATATAGCATAAAGATTGATCCAGTTGCAAAGGGTGTTGTGCATCCAGTGCGCTGACAACCAGTAGCACTTAGGGCTAAGATAATTGAGAAGCTTAACGAGATGGTCAAGGATGGACACATTGTCAAAGTAGACCAACTGACAGAATGGGTCAGTTCCATGGTCGTTGTCACACATAAGGACAAGATAAGAATCTGCATAGATCCGAGTGACCTGAACAAGGCAATTAAGAGGGAGCACTACCCCATGCACACCATAGAAGAGGTCATATCTACCATGCCTGGTGCAAAAGTATTCTCAGTTTTGGATGCTAAATCAGGCTTCCTTCAGATAGAGTTAGATGAAGCGTTATCCCTCCTTACAACCTTCAACACACCAATAGGCAGGTTCGGATGGCTAAGACTGCCGTTCGGTATAAAATGCATACCTGAGATTTTCCAGTGCATCATGGACCAAATGCTCGAGGGCATTAATGGAGTGTGATGGACGATATTCTTATAGCAGCATCCACAATGAAGAAGCATGATGCGATACTGCGCAAAGTAGTTGAGAGAGCCACAATCTATAATCTGAAGCTTAATTTCAGCAAGTGTCACATCCGCCAGTCAGCTGTGCCGTATGTAGGTCACCTGATTACAGCTGATGGGTTAAAACCAGACCCAGCAAAAACTGAAGTAGTAAGGAGCATGCCTCCGCCAACAGACAAGGAAGGTGTCCGTCGCTTCTTAGGGTTTGTGACATACCTGTCAAAGTTTATTCCAAACTTAAGTGAAGTAGACGCTCCACTGCAGCAGCTCAGCTACGTTGAGTTCGCATGGCAACCAGCGCAACAACAGGCATTTGACAAGCTCAAGCAGCTATGCACCCCCCCACCCCACCCCCCCACACAGGGGCGCTGCCAGAAATTTTGGGCCCCATGAAAGATTAGAATTTTGGGCCCCCCAACTTTGCCCACCCTCGTCACAATTGCACTATTGTCATTATTTGACTTTTGATAGCCCATGGACCTTGAGTTTGTGACTTTATTACATTTTATGTATTAACCTACCAGGGACTAGATGAAAACTGGTCAGTGACTAATTCTGGTGCATTTACAATCACAAATGAAAATTCAAGATTTTGCCACATGCCTTCTTGTGCTAGGACAACTGGTAGTGAAATGTGTGATGTGACTGCTAATAAATCATAGAAAAAGTTTTCTACCCAGCATCAAAATACCTATGGAAATCCCATGGATTGTTGTGTGTTAGGTAGAAAGCTGTGTGTACTGTTCTGCAAAAAGGGCATATGTTCAAAGCAAAGTGTGTCTAGACAGAAATTTGAGCGTAACATTCCACACATGTAACCATGTCAAACACTTGACTGGTGTCCGTTATTAGCAACACTTTAATCTAGCAAACTGTATATGGCGCTCGCTCATTAAAAACTTCAATCCTAAAGCATTTATGGGTTGTATTGCTGCTTACCTCCTTCTCCAAAGGGGGGTTCAGTGGTTTGGTAGGGCGGAGGTCCCCCTGAGGCTGAATCTGTGCATATTTAGGGCACCCCATTAGTTATGAAACTGGTTATTAGCACTAGTTATTAGCACCAGCATAACGTAATATTTCATCTTGTTTATCACACAAGTCAGTTCAGTTATTAAAATGGAAAAAATGTCACTGTACAAACTGTAAAAGTGTTCTGTTGATAGGCTAATCCAACCACGTTCATACTGTTCATTTACCATTCGCTAATATTTTGAACACACATGTGAGCGATAGCTACCTTTCTTTGGGAAAAACTGAGTGACCAGTTGCCTGCCTCTCCGGTCCCTCTCAGCTTTCAGCTGCCTTTCTTTACGTTTTTGACAGCCACTCTTCATATTTAGCGATCATAGACTGTACGCACTCCACTGCTGGCTGGCTGGCTGCTGCACCGCGACACAGCAGCAAGTAGCGTTGCACTGATCAGCACACAGATTTAACGCATCGCGCTTCTACCAGAACTGGACCGTACCATTTCACAAAAGGGGGAGGGTTAAATGACAATATGTTGAAGAACTCAAGAAATAGACAACCTTGTTCAATTAGCTCATTTTACCAGATGGAATATTGCATTGTTGTTATTTCAAAAGTCTTATTAAAATCATTAAAAGCATATTATCAGCCCCTTAAAGGGCCCCATGGCAGTGCTGGACCCCTAGAATTGTTCTAACCTTTCCCCCCCTGGCGGCGCCCATGCGCCCGCACACACACACACACACACACACACACACAAACACTACTCAAGTTTTATGATCCAGCAAAGCCTGTTGAAATATACTGTGACACAAGCAGCATGGGACTAGGAGCCGTGTTACTACAGGATGACCAGCCTGTCGCCTGACTCCCAATGACAGGTGGCCTCTGACAGACTTGTGACACTTGTTTGATTAGCTGTTGATTGATGATTTTTCGGTGTAGATCTCCATCTTGTAATGAGATATTTACTACTAAATAATAGCAATAGGTGAATTTGTTCATGATTCAAAGTTCTGCCACAGTTCCGCTGCAATACCGTGTTGGCTGGACCTTACAGGCCTAACATGCAATTGAATTTCATCAGTTCATAGAAGTTTTTATTCTTATCAAATAAAAATGTGAGAAAACGGCCCAAATCTAAAAGACCATGAACTTTCAAGAGAGCATATATTTTTAAAAGGAAATCAGTGCGGTAATATTGTCAATGATTGTCAATTTTATATGATAGAAGTATTTTATCCTGTTATCATTTACCACCTAAGATACGGCCTATTTTTCAATGAAAAATAACATTTCGTATTATGAATATTCATAATAACAAAATAGTTCGCAAATTACTGAATCTTCAAATCTTCAATCTTCAAATTTGACGTGAATCGAAGGGTTTGTATGCAAACCTAAGGCGATTTTTGGTAATTATATCAATGAAAACCAATCTAACGCATACAAATAGGATGTTGTCGTATAAGATATGGGCAATCGTACTACTTGCATGGATATTTCACAGTATTGTGTCTCGAGAGAAATCTTGAGAGAATTCAACATACTAACTCTGTTTAACAGGAAGTGATTAACACAAACAAGTGAAATGACCTAATCATCATCACGTTGCCATTGATGGCAGGATGTGTAAGGTGAACAAATCCCGCTCAGGCGGCAGCCGGGATGTGCACCTCACCAATCCCACTGTCAATGGCAACCAGGAAGTTGTTGCAGAATAATACAGAATAATACTGACTTGCTATGTGTTACAAATTTATTATTATTATAATAAATGTGCAATCACTCAGTCATAAACTCTGTACTACACAGTACATCTATATCCTAGGTAAGTTTTTAGATGCTTGGTTACAGTAATAGGGGAGAGGCCTGGATTTATGCACCAGTCCACTTCAAGACCCAGTGTGTGTGTGTGTGTGTGTATGTGTGGGGTGGCGTAGACCGGGCAATGGGTCATCCCCTGCCTAATCGCCTTCTTCTTCCCCCCCCCCCCCCCCCCCCGCGCTTTCCTCCCTCACCCTTCATGCCTCACTTGGTTTTTCCTGCAAAACACATACATACATATATGAAAGCAATATCACATAGTAGGCACTAAAGCACATATTTAAGGCCTTGCTCACATTACAGCTCATGATGGGTTTGCAAATATTTGGCGATGAAAAATTGGTCGCGTCGCCATCATTCGTGTGATGCATGGTGATTGCTCTCCAAGCTTCAAGCGTTGCTTTTTGTTGTGTCTGCACTTCATGAGTGGCCAAAAATGTTGTGAAAAATTTCAATGCGTGCACTGAATTTTGGTGGCGATGTTATCGTTGGCAAAACTAAGCGGCGGATACTCACAGATGGGTTTGGTAATACCTCAGGGGACCTTCAGGGAGCCTCTTGAGATGTATTTTGTCTCGAATCCATGTCCCCGATGCTCGTATGAGCTTTATCAATACAGCGGCTTGGCATACCCTAACCTTTGGTGAGACTAAAGGTACATTTACATTTGGTGATCTTTCGCCACGTGTTGTGCACTTTTGGGACCCAGCTGTTATGGGAAACACCTGATGCTGATTTGAGTCCAATCAGCACGTACATTTACGCACGCTGTTTTCACAGAGAATTTGTGAAGTATTCTGTCAGGCATGGGTGTAGCGGACACAGGGTATGCGGGGGACATGTCCCCCGCACTTCCCGTATTTGTGCCCTCTGTCCCCCGCACTTTTTACAGCCATTACAACCACTCAATTCATTTTTAACACGTGGAAACGCGTTTTTCCGAGCTGCCTCTAAACGCATCATGAGCAGGTGGCGCTAAGGCGGCAAACAAACACCGCTGTCGTGTGTGATCAGAGACGCTTTAGAAAATATTGTATGAGTATCTTTGGTGTGATTCAGATCTGGGCAGTGCTTCTGTATGTTCAGCAAACCAGCCAAGAGGCTAAAGACTTTAGACAGTTTTTTCCAAACAAACCATGTAAGTTGAGTAATGCTGTTGAATGTAGATAATTTTGAGCTAAAAGATGACAAATAGATGTCAATTTCGTTAGTTAAGCTAGCTAGCTAACTTAGAGGCGGTAGCAACTAGTTACATTTACTCCATTACATTTACTTGAGTAACTTTTTGGATAAATTGTACTCTTAAGAGTTGTTTTGTTGCAAAATACGTTTTACTTTTACTTGAGTAATATTATTCTAAAGTAACAATACTCTTACTTGAATAACGTTACTATTTTGGCTACTCTAAGATTACTCACTTCTGGGTAGAAAATAAGAATATAAATGTATTTGTGTTCCTTTGACTGTTATTTTTGTAAAGATTAAATTTATTTTTGTGGTAGTTAAAGTTTAAAGTACATGAATTTGCTGATTATTATTACTGTATTCCTAATTCTATTTCAAAATGTTGCTTTCCACATATTTTTTAATCTCTATTGCCACAATAGAAAGAGCAGGGTGAGAGAGGAGACAGTGGACCGGAGGCCAACAGGGATGATTATGCAGGGTCAGAGGTGAGAAGAGAATATAACCAGTTATGTCACTACTACTGTTCTTAATTCTATTTATAAATTTTACTTTATAGATTTATAGATGGGGACGGCACGGTGGTGTAGTGGTCAGCGCTGTCGCCTCACAGCAAGAAGGTCCGGGTTCGAGCCCCGTGGCCGGCGAGGGCCTTTCTGTGCGGAGTTTGCATGTTCTCCCCATGTCCGCGTGGGTTTCCTCCGGGTGCTCCGGTTTCCCCCACAGTCCAAAGACATGCAGGTTAGGTTAACTGGTGACTCTAAATTGAGCGTAGGTGTGAATGTGAGTGTGAATGGTTGTCTGTGTCTATGTGTCAGCCCTGTGATGACCTGGCGACTTGTCCAGGGTGTACCCCGCCTTTCGCCCGTAGTCAGCTGGGATAGGCTCCAGCTTGCCTGCGACCCTGTAGAACAGGATAAAGTGGCTACAGATAATGAGATGAGATTTATAGATTTTGACTTTAGATTTTGATAGTATACCATTTTAAAGAACTAAAGTCGGTTCCCTGGTGCTGTGCTGTTTGTGGTTATGTGGTTCTTTAGCTGCTAAGGAGAGGTGCAATTGAATGCGAGAGGATGATAAATCACTCAATAGACCTCTGAACAATTTGTCCCCCTCACTTCTAAAATGATGGCTATGCCCCTGCTGTCAGGTATGCAGCGGTGGAGAGATCTAAGTGCAGGAAAAGTGTTATTAGCAGATGTGATATTTTATAAAAACAAAATGTGAGGCAAGGTCAAAGTAACAAAACACAAATGAAACCAAAAGCAGAATCATAGTCATAAACCAGAGTATTTAAGCAGAGTCGTAAACATTGCTAGAAACAAAAGTGACCGTGATAATGATAACACTTTGTAAAATCTTTGTGAAAACAGTGTCCTTATATGGGCGTGCGGATTGCGCTCAAATCAGCATTAGGTGTTTCCTATAATGACTGGGTTGTGAGTGGGTGTGGCCACTCGAGTGCACGAAGGCATGACAGTCAAGTGTTCACCTGCTGTGTGACCACAACTTTTAGCTTGTCTGTCTGTTGCCATGCATCGCCACCAAAACGGCTCATTTTCATCGATAACCCATCGCGAACTGTCGTGTTGGCATTCGGTTGTTCTGCAAGCAGTTGTAGATGGCAGAGTTTTTTTCTGGGATGTGTGTGTTGGCTTTCCAGGGAGTGTGCATGACGCAAGAGTCCTAAAACAGTCACATTTGTGGGAAGTCCTAAGTGATGGGGAATTTCTAGGTCAAAGCAAAGTGACCATCTCTGGCTGTGAGGTTGGACATTACCTGATAGGTGATCCAGCCTACCCCATGCAGAACTGGCTGATGAAACCCTTTTCTGACACTGGCAGATTGACCCCTGAACAACACACCTACAATTACAGACTCAGCAGTGCACGATCGGTTGTGGAAATGGCATTTGGGAGATTGAAAGGATGGTGGAGGTGCCTACTAAAAAGAAATGACTGCAAGCTGGAACTGTGCAAGAAAATGGCGCTGACCTTCTGTGTCCTTCATAACATCTGTGAGGAACATGGCGACAATTTCACTGAGGAGCACCAAGACAGACATGCCAACATCCAGCCTCCTCTTCAGGCATTACCTGAACATGGCAGTCAAGAAGGGGCTGACATTAGAGCCGCTTTAATGGCCTACTTTAACGGAGGGAACGAGTAATTTGTTTGGTTATTTTGCTATTTACTTCATGTCAATGTTGTTTAATTGTTCAGTTCGATAAGTTCATAGAAATGAGTCATTTATTTGTAAATAAAGTGACTGACAACATCTGTGTTATAAAAGGTAGCTTGTTGAGTTCTTTCATTACTTGGTTTTACAAGCTCTAACCAGCTTTACTTGCACTTATTACACAGTTAAAATAATTTTAAATCACTAGTGAAAACATATACAAGCAGACATGTCTCTTTAGAAAAAACATTTATTTACATAGTGCGTAGAAACACAACATAACAACAAAGTGACGTGAACAGTGCAAAGGTGCAGAACAAGCAAAGTGGTGTGATTATTTTCTGGCTTGCGCCTCCATTACAGACACCATGCGCCCCATCATGCTGAGGAACGCACTGTTGTCTGCCTCCAGCTTGTGCAGCAAGGCATCGTTCATTTCCTTGCTGTGCTGCAGGAACCTCTCGTCCGCCCGCTCGAGGTAGTCCAGGAGCTCAGTGTTGCTGTCTCGCTTCCTCTTAGCTGTGTACAAGAACAGCTATTTTACATGAGTTTAAAAGTTTTTATTAAGTCATAAGTAGATTAACACAGGTTCAGCAATACAGTATAAGAAACATGTCAGCTCAGCAATAAGAGCATTAGTTAACTGTTTACGGTTGGTGGGGGATTTTATATGACTGGCTGGTCACTTATTACAGCATGTATTTATATTATAAAGTCACACTATTAGGTATATATCCATGTTTGCATAGTATCCGGTGAGACAGACGTACATGTCAACCTATACGGATTGTCCGGAAATTATACGGATTTTAGCTCATTTCAAGGGCGTACGGGCGTATAAACAAAGTGTTACGGATTTTCAGTATTTACTGACCTAAATTTATTTTGTGTATCTTACTTGAACATCGTCAGCTGATCATCACAAAAACATACAAAAGCTCGATTTATAGACAAAGAACAGCGTGTATGCAGGGGCAGATAACCCAGACTATGTGAAAACGGATGTTTATTCCTCAAGCCTCGTGCAGTATCACGACTGCGAGACTTCACTCGTTCCGGTCATGCGCACGATCTGATTTTTTTAAACGCGCCAAACGGTCATTGTTCGAACGATTTTCTCGTTGTGCAGAGCGACACTGTTTACACCTGAGAGATTTTGAATAGCGTCTGCTGAGTGAAAGAATGGGAACACCGAGAAAGAAAATGAGATACGGCGGGCGGTATCTTCCTGAATGGAAGGAGACATTTAATGGTGTCATTGTTCAGGTGAAAAATGAGGAGTACGCGCACTGCACAGTTTATGTGCGAGATATAAAAGTTGCGGCATCTGGAGTTTACGACGTGAGGTCCAAACTACATCAGCGAAATTTGCACCAGAAACAGAATCAGCCGCAAATGATGACGTTTGCAAAGCCTAAGACCGATGATCAACCAACAAGTGTAATAAGAGCAGAAGTTACGATCTGTAATTTTATTGCTCAGCACAATTTGCCGCTAGCCGTTGCGGACCACCTGACAGAACTGTTGCCACGAATTTGCACGGACAGTACGATTGCGAAATCTATCAGCTGTAGGTGCACCAAAACAACGCAAATAATCAAAAAGAGCTTGGCCCCCGAAGCTACACTACCGATCATCCAGCACTGCCGGATGTCGCCATTTTCCTTGATGATCGACGAATCCAGTGACAGACGGACAAGCGACTGGCCGTTTTGGTGCGGATCTTCGACATAAACAGAGGGGCGAAGTCAAGAATCATAGACATGCCCGTGTGCAATATTGGCACGGGCGAGGCAATTTTCGACATGGTGGACGAAGTTCTCAGGCAAGTTATATTTACTTATTTATTTATTAAGTTTGGTGCGATTCGAAGGCTATAAGGATTTTATGTTGATTTTATGGATTTCTACAGGTGGACGCCCAAAGGGGTTGACATGTATGGACAGACAACTGGATACTCAGCACAACAACTTACCAGGTCTGGTCTGCTGCGATTGTCCTGAGCTGCTGGATGGTGCAGGAGAGCTGCAGTGGAGTGGAGACATCAGGTCCTCGTCCCCGATGGTGGACAACTCTATAAACCACATAAAAACAGCCAGTGTTGGGAAAGTTCACTTTCTACATGAACTATTTCAAAGTTCAGTTCACAAATTTTAAAATGAGCTCGTTCAGTTCATAGTTCATAATGAAAAATTTTGAACTAAGTTCACAGTTACAAAAATGAACTAGTGAATGAAACTATGCGTCAGATTTCATTATATTATACAAACAAACATTAACTGAAGTAACTAGTAACGGTCACTCACTAAAAAACTTTATGCAAGGTGAAAATGTTTGAAAAGAAACTTACCAGGCTCTGATTGCGGCAGTGTGTTGTCCACCATCGCCTCCAGCATCGCCGTCGCTGAATTTAAGGCTCCGGTGGCGTTCTTTGCCGGTCTATTGCCGAGGACCGAGTCCAGAATATTGAACTGGGGGTTTTTCCTTGGCCGCCCATTGCCACTTCGACCGAGGTCCTTTTTTTGGTCCCTGTAGTCTTTCTTCAGTTTCTTTAATTTGTTGCTGATCTGCTCGAGAGGATGTTTGTACCCCGCCGCAGCCATCTCTTTTTGTATTTGGTGTAATACGGGCTTGGTCTGCGTAGCACCCTCCAGTTTTGCCTGGACTTCATCTGTGGACCATATCGCTAGGAGACAGGTTGTCTCCTCCACAGACCACTGCTGCTTTACTGCATCCATGATATCTCGTCACTTATTCTACTGTTTAATTCTACCTAACTAATTCTACCTGTCACCCTCTGCATCACATATAACATAGTATAATGTATACTTAGTGTTTACTATGGGACATGTGGGAATATTATCCGTATTTATATGTATATATCATATTTTTGCAATATTCGCATCCTATTGTACATTCTATGTATATATTCATAGTATATTATTTAAGGTGAGAATGTTTTTTTTTTCGTTTCCGTTTCCGATTGAGAGTACGTCGTGCGCATTCTGGCTGCCGCTTCTCACCAGAGTTTTTTTTTTTCTTCTTTTTCTATTTTCATTTTATTTATTTTTTTTGTGTGTGTTTGTGTAGTTTGATGTTTGTTTGAGTGTTTTGTCCGCCGGTTGTGGTGTAGCTCTGGACCCAGTTTTGGGCATCGGTTCCCTCCAGGCCTTGGTTCGCTGTGGGTGATGCCTGCGCTCCCAGCTGTGGACTGCAGTGAGCTCGTTGCTCATTTTACATCGTGGTTGTCCAGCGCTCTGCGCTTTAACGCTTGACGTGATGTTCCGAGCGATGTTGCTCGGTGGCGTCGCGGCGGCTGTGCAGGCGGTGTGGGACACACCAGCGCTCTGTATGGCGGAGCTTCTCTGCTCGCTTTGTGGATTCATGGCGTGGTGTTCGAGCGATGTTGCTGACGGCGTCACGGTGGCGGTGCTGGAGACGTGGGACTCGTTTTCGTGCGCCTTTTGGTGGGACTGTGGCTGCTACACCACTGGAATTGCATCTTGACCCCTACTTGGTGGACTTTTTTTATTTTTTATTTAATTATTTATTTTATTATTATTATTATTTTTATTTTCTTTATTTTTTAATTGTAATTTTTTTTTCATTGTCTATAATTGTAAAGCGTCCTTGGGTTTCTTGAAAGGCGCTATATAAATTTAACTTATTATTATTATTATTATTATTATTATTATTATTATAAGGTATGTGTATATCTTGTTTATATCTTGTGTTTTTTTTTCTTGGCCTCAGTACGTTATTTTATTTTATTTTATTTTGACCTTAGTACTTTATTTTATTTTATTTTTGGTGGAAAAGGGGAGTCAGAGTCACCCAAGCTATTCAGTTGCAGCACTTTACAGTTTGAGGTGTGTATGCACTTCTTGTATCCCTGACTTAACACTGCTAGATCAGTTATGAGGAGAACTTGGGAAAGGGTGTTTCCATTTCACCTCTAACTGAGCAGTGGTGCAGGGGCGTCACTAGGAATTAAGCTTTACTGGGGCACTGCCCCCCCCCGCACAATGCACCTTAACGTTCCTGTCCCCAACCTATGCAAAGTGCATAATTCTCATGCTCTCGTGGATGAAGTTATGCGAGGAATAGGTCAACGAGACGGAAAACACATCCCAGTCCCCCAAAAATTTATTGTTGGCATTTGGGCTTTTAATTGCTGATGCTAAACGTGTCACCTCAACTCTCACGATTCACGAACTTAGCTGGTACTGTAAGTTATGACTGACTAGCACATAGCCTACAACCTTAATCTAACCTCTCTCACCCTCCTCCTCATCTGTCACTGTTTCCCTGCCCCGTCTCTGCTTCGTGAGAAGAATTGTCTGATATCCATCTGGAAAAGTCATTTAATATCGTTTAATTCGATGTAGTTTAATGGGTTTGTTAGAATATGGTTTGCTTAGTTTTGTTGCAAAAACTTCGCGCTACCTTAACTCATCCAGAGCCCGTTCTCTGACTCATCCAAAGAGTAGACTCATCTCTCCAGTAGGCTAAATGGACTCGTGGCACGCCGCACGCACGCTATGTTTACAGTGAGAATCTCCCAGACCAATCAGAAAATTAGTTAGAAAGAAGAGGCGATAGAAGTTTGAAACACACTCTGTCCTACAACTTACAGTAGATAAATGATCTGCCAAAGAAACTAGTTTGTTACGAAAATCTTTCAACATTTTCTTACTGGGGCACAGCTGATTTTTACTGGGGCACGTTCCCCAGTAAAAAAGGCCTAGTGACGCCCCTGCAGTGGTGTGATTTTGGCATTCAACCTTTCACACACTTTTATAGCCCATTTCTGAGCGAAACTCCTCTAAACTCCGACTGCTAATATACATAAGCAGTTCCATGCTGACTTCTACAGTAGCATCAGGATTATAATGTTCACTTGCGTACACTTTGCGAACACACCGATGTTTATCAACTCCAGTAATGACACGATCCATGTTGCTGTCATCGTGCTTGCCGGTATAATCACGGAATATGTAATCAGGTAGAGGTTTTCCTGATTTTATTTTGAGATTACCGACAGAATAGTAGGTTAATCCATTTTTTGTAGGAAGGAGTTTGCCATGCCCATTACGAGCAGGTTTGTTTTCATATTCGTGGAAACCATAATCTCCAGAGGCTGGACAAAAGAACAAGTTCATCTTACTTTTGCTAAGTTCGCAAGCAACATAGTGCAGCAAGGGGAGACCATGTCTTGGCGGACACAGACCAAATCCAGACTCCTTCAGCTTGGCGAGTTCAGCCTTTACCTCTTCAGTGTGGGGATCTTTACGTCTGCAAAAACATTCACACAAACACATTGCACATGTTAATTAAAAGCTACTGACTACACACTAACATCACCCTTTAAAATCATCCAAAGATTTTAAAGATCATATTTCTTTCTGTATTGAATAATTAATGAAATCAACCTGCTCAACATTAAACAAGAGCATTTAAAAATTCCCAGAAACATTCCAACATATTTACCTTTACTAAAAATGCCGATTCTGTAAATATGGCCCACATGTTAAATGGCCAACAGGTGAGCTACAGGTAGCTAGCCATCATTAGCTTTTTATGGCTACATAATGCATACAGCTACATACCTAACTACTAATTTTCACCTCTTGCATGTTTAGAAGTACTTTGATGCCTGATTGACAGAATTTTCATCAATAACATTCTGTTTCTCTGATATAAAATCTCATTACAGTTACCTGCCATGTGCTCCTTCCATGAAAGACGGCATCGCTGTGTTAGTTGAACTGAATTTTCTGAGTAGAATATATTCTTTAAAGCCTTAAATTGGCCTAGTTAGAGTGAGGAGCTGCTTTGCTTCTTTATGCTGGAAAGCTTTAATAGTAGTTTATAACAATTTATAAGATCAGTGTTGCATGTGCTAGGCCACATGCGCAGTGTTGCATGCGCTAGGCCACATGCGCATGCGCAGTGTTGCATGTGCTGGGTACGCATGCGACATGTTACGTATAAGGAAATGTTTTAAACAATTTTTTCAGCCACATGATGTTTTATACCTTCAAGTATGATGTTTCAGCTTTCTCCAGGTGACTGTCACTGCCTAATCTGGACGAGTCTAATCCAAGTTCAAGTAAATAAAGTATGAAGACACTTTATCCAATTTGTTGGTTGCATGAATTTTGTTTGAGATTTTTTTAAAAGTAGATTTTAAATAACTTGACCACTTTATTACTACAAATCCAATTATTATATGTATCTGTTACAGGTGGAATTTTCCAACCTAGGTTTGAATTTTTAACCCAGTTCATAATTTGCTACTTAGGGAAATTTACTATATCTAGGGGTTGGGAAGAATTTATATTTTAAATTATTTGATGACATGATAAGACTGGACTTATTCAAAATATATATCGCTCCTTCTTCTTACAGTTGTCGCTGGTTAAGGTGTTGGGTTACGAATCGAAAAGTACAGAGTTCAAATCCTAGTTAAATGTGAAAAAGGATATTTTAAAAAATGTTAATTAGGTAGATAGGAATAGGTAGACAGATAAGAGGAAATAATAGGTAGGTGTGGATGGAAGAAAAAGAAGACAAAAGAAGTGATGGAAAATTCCTTTTATCTTAGCCAATCCAAAATTTTACCTAGGTTGGAAATTATGAACCAAGTTAAAAAAAAAATTTAACCCAGGTCAAAAAAAAAAAAATCTACTTGTAGGTTGAAGTTTTTTGACCTGTAACACATATCCATTGGTACTACAATTACTGTCCATTTCCCACCACTGTGTAGTGTAGTGGTGGATAACAAAGTACATAAAAATGAGCTTTTATAGTTCCCTTGTACTTACTGTTTTATAGAATAGTAGATAACCTCCTCTGAACAGCAAGGGGTTAGAAATCCAAGGTGTTTCCTTCAGACTATAGTCCTAGTAGCAAGTCCATGAAGAAGTAGATCCGAAAAGGAGATGGATGCACTGCACGCATTTTACCAGTAAACCAATTTAAAAAATACATTTCTTTTAAACAGCTGGGATAGGCTCCAGCTTGCCTGCAACCCTGTAGAACAAGATAAAGCAGTTAGAGATAATGAGATGAAATGAAAGTAAGCCACGGTAGGCAACATAAAGAGGAAAATAAGAATGCGGAACAGAGATTATTGATTAGGAAAGGCAAGGCAAGTTTGTTTCTGTAGCACATTTCATACACAGTGGCAGTTCAATGTGCTTTACAGAAGTAAAAGCAGAACAGTAAACAATAGAAAATAAAATTACATAAAATAATTGGGGAGGAAAAATAATAAGAATTAAACAATAGTAGAAATAAAATAATAAAATGAAAGTTAATCAGCCTCGAGATTAATTATTATTATGGGTTTAACTCATAAAGCTAGTCTAAAGATTAGTCTTCGGTTTGACCATTTCTCTCTCAAAACCTAAAAAAAACCCCGTTGACTTGCACCTCCCTATTTTTTTTTTTTTAAAGTGCACACCCCCAGCAGGACACAGCTTGCTGGTCACTGGAACCCGGGTGTGAATGGTGTTAGCAGCCTAGAGGGTCGTTAGGGTGATCTCTGAGGCTACGTTTACACTAGACCGTATCTGTCTCGTTTTCTTCGCAGATGCACTGTCCGTTTACATTAAACCGCCGGGAAACGGGAATCCGCCAGCGTCCAAGTATTCAATCCAGATCGTGTCAGCTCCGGTGCTGTGTAAACATTGAGAATACGCGGATACGCTGTGCTGAGCTCTAGCTGGCATCTCATTGGACAACGTCACTGTGACATCCACCTTCCTGATTCGCTGGCGTTGGTCATGTGACACGACTGCTGAAAAACGGTGCGGACTTCCGCCTTGTATCACCTTTCATTAAAGAGTATAAAAGTATGAAAATACTGCAAATACTGATGCAAATACTGCCCATTGTGTAGTTATGATTGTCTTTAGGCTTGCCATCCTTCCACTTGCAAGTGGTAAGTGATATGCGCTGGGATCACACACACAGCGGCTCAGTCCCGAATCGTGGCTTGTGCACTTCACTCGCGCGCTCTGTGAGCTGCGCAGGGCCGGAGTGCGCACCCTCCAGGGGGCACTCGCTGTTCAGGGCGGAGTGATTTGGAGTGCAGGATGCCTGCGGAGCCGAGCGTATCCGCGTATTGGCGTTGCTGTGTGCACGGCTAACGGTTTTAGTGTAAACGCGAATCGTTTTAAGAACATTAATCTGATGATCCGCTGATTCGACGTAATGTAAACATAGCCTGGGGCCAAGTTTACATTAGACCGTATCTGTCTCGTTTTCTTCGCGGATGCACTGTCCGTTTACATTAAACCACCTGGAAACGCCGGGAAACGGGAATCCGTCAGGGTCCACATATTCAATCCAGATCGTGTCTGGTCCGGTGCTGTGTAAACATTGAGAATACGCGGATACGCTGTGCTGAGCTCTAGCTGGCGTCGTCATTGGACAACGTCACATCCACCTTCCTGATTCGCTGGCGTTGGTCATGTGACGCGACTGCTGAAAAACGGCGCGGACTTCTGCCTTGTATCACCTTTCATTAAAGAGTATAAAAGTATGAAAATACTGCAAATACTGATGCAAATACTGCCCATTGTGTAGGTATGATTGTCTTTAGGCTTGCCATCCTTCCACTTGCAAGTGGTAAGTGACGCGCATGCCCGATATGCACTGAGATCACACACACAGCGGCTCAGTCCCAAATCACTGCTCGTGCGCTTCACTCGCGCGCTGTGTGAGCTGCGCAGGGCCGGAGTGCGCACCCTCCAGAGGGCACTCGCTGTTCAGGGCGGAGTGATTTGGAGCGCAGGATGCCTGCGGAGCCGAGCGTATCCGTGTATTGGCGTTGCTGTGTGCAGGCGAATCGTGTATTGGTGTTGCTGTGTGCACACTAATCGTTTTAAAAACGTTAATCTGATGATCCGCTGATACGGTCTAATGTAAACCCCACCCAAGTGAACACATCCACATCAAGACTCAGCTGATTTTAAAGACTCACATGATGGCAGAGAGAGCCAGCGACCCACAGATCACCCTAACGACGCTCGAGGTTGCTAACACCGTTCACACACGACCTCCAGTGACCCTAACACCTACAGGATGGCTGAGAGGGTCAAAGACCCATGTGACCTCAATGAGACTCCTTAGGGTTGCTTTTGATCCACGAGAGGATAAATACCTGGAACTCCCCACTAGTCAGACAGGACTGAAGAAGCTTTTTTGGATGAGAGGTGAAATGTCCAAGAATTTTTTTGCTTTAGACACACTTCCGGTGGCGCTGCTCTGCGGCGACACGGACAGCAGAGCTGCCGCTTTTTTTTGTTTGTTTATTAAGTTGTAAGTCGTAATGTTTTTGTTTTCTTCGGTCTGAGTTTGTTTAATGTTACACGACATTACGAGATGGCGTCGCTAAAGGTTTTCGGCATTGGAGTTCTTCTGTTTCTATCGATACTGAAACCATGCCAAACAGTTGGCAGCAGCCAGGAGATGTACATCTACGATAGGGGAACACTCCTATCCCTGCGCAACAGTTATACGGGGGAATCACCGGTTCTTGCCAACCTGCCAAAGGAATTACAACGACCCATGGGAGTCAGCCGGCTGGACGTAAATACGGACAACAGGCCGAGGAGACTGCGGCGGAGGGGCCGATCCGGTGGCGTGAGGAAGAGGCTCCGAAGGAGGGGGAGTAGGCCGCCATTACCGTCGCTTATTTTGGGTAACGTGCGATCTCTCAAAAATAAGATGGACGAACTAAAACTGTACATTAAGAACTGCAATGAATACCGTGAGTCATGTGCTATGGTTTTCACGGAAACTTGGCTTTACCCAGACATTCCTAATTCACTCGTGGAACTGAGCGGCTTCTCCCTTGCACGGCTGGACAGAAGTGTTGAGTCGGGCAAGAGGAGAGGTGGTGGATTGTGCGTCTACATAAATGATAAATGGTGCAGACAGTATGCAACAAGAGAGTCTGTGTGTAACCCGGACATTGAACTGCTGTGCTTAAGCCTCAGACCATTCTATCTTCCAAGAGAGTTTGGAAACATCTTAATATGCGCTGTTTACATACCACCAAGTGCTAACGCATGGAGAGCTGCAGGTATTGTGGCTGATTGCGTACACAGACAGCTTCAACGTACTCCTAATGCCCCCATGCTCGTCTTGGGAGATGTAAATCATTGCAAACTGGAAATGTCTTTACCTGGGTTTGATCAGTACATTACATGTCACACAAGGGATAAGAACATACTGGACAAATGTTATGGGAATATTCGAAAAGCATACACGGCCATAGCCAAGGCACCATTGTCCAATTCAGACCACAACATTATACACCTTATTCCTATTTACCGCACCGCACTGAAGAGTAGAAAACCTCTGGTGAAAACGGTAAAAATCTGGTCCATGGACAACATTGAAACTCTCAAAGGGTGCTTTCTTAGCACAGACTGGGATATCTTTCATGAACCGGACCTGAGTACATCCACAGATGTCATTACTTCATACATCAGCTTTTGTGTGGATGCAGTAATACCACACAGGACAATTAAGATATACCCCAACAATAAACCACACATTAACAAGGACATTAAGGATTGCATCAGACGTAAGAGGACTGCTTTTAAAAACAAGGACCTATTGCAACAAAGACTTGTGCAAAAGGAACTAAAGCAGAAAATAATTTCAGTAAGGCGTCAATACAAGGACTCCATCGAAAAGGACTTTAATGTAAATAACACAAAAATGTGGGATACCATGAAAACAATTACAAACATGACCCCTTCCAGGAAAGCATTGCACTCAACTGATGACAATGCTATGGCAAACGAATTAAATAATTTTTACCTCAGGTTTGACACGCAAGATCATACTGCAGAGTGTAACAAGGTCATCAGCACTTTATTATCAGGGATTGGAGCCCCAAAAATAGACATAGACTACACAGCCGTTACAAAAATGTTCAAAAAATTAGATAAACATAAGCGCCCGTAGAGTTTGTTTGACATGACAAAGAACCTCTGCGGCTGGTCTGCGGCCAGTCTACGGCTCGAAAATCAGCACATCACACGCGCGCCCTCCGTGCGTTTCTTTGCGTTTTTTGCACGTAGACCGGCCGTAGGAGCACGTACGGCCGGTCTACGTGCAAAAAACGCAAAGAAACGCACGGAGGGCGCGCGTGTGATGTGCTGATTTTCGAGCCGTAGACTGGCCGCAGACCAGCCGCAGAGGTTCTTTGTCATGTCAAACAAACTCTACGGGCGCTTATGTTTTTTTCAGGTTGCAAGACAAACTTACGGCCTCATGTGTCTTCCGTACGGCCGATGTGCGTCTTTCGTACGATTTGCTGGTGTCAGGTTTGGGCAAAATGTCAATTTTTTTCGTACATCACACTTGCGGACTCTGTATGTGTGTCGTGCGCCCCACATACGTAATTAGTGTGGCCAACGCAAGTTCAGATATTTCGGATGTCATCCATGCGTGTCAAGTAAGTCGGCCGTGCATTGGCCATACGGTGAGAGGGCATCAATCGCACGAAAACTCGGGTATATAAAGCTGCAGGGGTGCCTACGGCCATTTGTACACATAGGCTTTGATTGAGAGAAAACCCAATTTCATTTAATTTCATTTCATTGCATTGCATCGCTTCAATTCAATATGCCAAAGGCAAAAGGGAAGAGGAGGAGAAAAGGTGTCGGAGACGGAGGAGAGAGAGACAGCGGCAGAGAGGGAGGAGAGAGAGAGGACAAGGAGCAGTGAGGAGGAGGATGAAGACCACGACAGTGGCCAGCAGGCCAGGAGTTTGAGACGAAGTCTTTGCAGAGGGATTACATTTTCACAGTGAGAAACCAAAGTATGCCGAAATATATAGCTGGGACCTCCCCTGCCCGAGCTACGGGCGTCCAAAGTGGGGCTGGAGCCGCCGATGGGAAAACGAAACTAAAGCCGAGCCCCGTGGCTCTTCGTCCCGAGGCCTCTCCAATCGCCGCAGTGCGACAAACGAACGCCGTTGGTATGCACAACGTACAGATCGTGTGCAGTTCTTGCAACCTTCATACGAAGCCTGCATGGAACGCACGGTCAGTACGATTAGTGCAGGTTTGAAGATGCGTTGGCTGTACGAATGAAGCGACAGACGTACGTCAGAGCAGCCTCAGATTTCGTGCGTGGTACGCACGTTCGACTTCCGGGTTGTACGTTGGGTGCGCGGTGATCTTACTCCTTCATGGTCACCACAACTACGTTCTCCACGAACAAAAAAAAAAAAACACAACGATTTGGGAAACGCCAAAAATCGCATGGCCAAAAAATCGTATGTCCGGTTGTGACCGAGGCTTAACATGCTTGAAACTGGTACAGGCGGTCCTGATTGCTGCTTGTTTTGGTTAGTTAAATCCTTGAGATTTATCCTCACTCGCACATTCTGCTCTCAGCTTATTGAAGGCTACTTTGACCAGTAATGTCTTTCTTCTTTTCATTAGACTATGATACTGACAGGTGATGTAATGGTACATAATGTCTCTCTTCTTTCATACAGTAGTGTCGTCTAAAGCAGTGATGTAATGCTTCATCACCCGTTTACTTTACTCTGTCATACATAGATAACTTAGCTTCATCAATCACATCATCATCCAATCATATAGCTACAACACACTCTTGAACATGAAGATATACTCAAGTTTGTCCTGCAATAAACTGAGGAACATCTCTGAGCAGCTGTGTCTGTCAGTGACTGTTTGCTCCTGGATTGATCCATGAGGCGGAATCTCTTAGCGGCAGAGGCCTACGTTCCTCAATCATAGTTTGTCAATTCAACCTCCTTTGCTATAGACAGATCAAAGCCTAACAGAAGGTTGATAACGGCTTGTCGATGGATTTAATTAGGAATAGATGGATTTCTGGATTATCACACATGGGCTTTATTCTAATGTTTCAGACACAGTCTCAGTGTTTAAGTCTCGGCTGAAAACATATCTGTTTAGTCAAGCCTTTTGTTAATGGTGTTTATGAGGTAAAGGTGTAGATCTGGAGGGTCCTCAGACAGAGTGTTTTGGTAAACTGGGATGTATGGATGCTGTCAGTCCCCACTCGCTTGCTCACTTGAGTTTGTTGACGGTGTAGTGGCTGCTGCTTTATGTCCCGGGGCTTCCTTATGTCTGTGTTACCTTCTGGCTCTCCACTTTAAGTTATGCTGTCATAGTTAGTTGCCGGAGTCCCTGCTTGTACTCAGTGCAATATGTATACTGTTCCTACTTATTCAGGTGACATTGGGCATACCTAACAACCTGTGTCCCCCCCCACCCCCCCAAAAAATCTGTTCCTCTGAGTTACATGTCGGTCCTGGGATTGAGATGCTGAACCTCTTCTGCTCCTCGGACCTGCCTGATACATCCTGGTGCCCTGTGTCTGGTTGGAGTCTCATCGCATCGCTCCCATGGAGGACAGCCCCATGTGGACAGTTGGGGGTCGCGCCTGGAGGACGCTCTGGACTCTTGCAGTGGTGCTCTTGTGGCTGGGGACTGCAGTTGACTTGCTGACTTTGGGACTGCAGTTGACTTGCTGACTTTGGGACTACGGTTGTCATGAACGGTTTTGCGCTTGGGTTTCTGTTGGTGGGGGGTTTATAGCATCAACGAAGCTGACTTTATGTTAGGACTGTTAATGTTATAGTCATGTTGTCTGTTGTTGCCCGGATGGAGATGGGTTCCCTTTTGGGTCTGGTTCCTTTCGAGGTTTCTTCCTCGTGTCGTCTGAGGGAGTTTTCCCTTGCCACTGTTGCCATAGGCGTGCTCATTGGGGATAGATTAGGGATAAAATTAGCTCATATTTTAAGTCGTTCAAATTCTGTAAAGCTGCTTTTCAACAATGTTTATTGTTAAAAGTGCTATACAAATAAACTTGATGTTTGCAAAAGGAGAGGTCACACAATTTTTTTCATAAAATTCTTCTCCTTGTGCAAACTTGTCTCTTTGGTGCCAATATTTGAAATGTTTTGAAAAATATATTTCACTTGTTTCTAAACTAAACTGCGTGTGTGTGTGTGTGTGTGTACAAAATGTGCAAATTTTTTATTGTCTAATAGTCATTTTATTTTCTTTTTTATGATTCATTGCAGTAAGAACTAATGTGCAGAGGGGAACCGTCAGGGCCTTCTAGACCTTCAGAGAAGCCCAAACATATCAGCATTTCAAATGTTATATTTAATTTCTTTAATTCTTTAATTGGTTTCATAATTTCATGATAATTATTCTCCTCTGATTCTAATTTGGCCTCATTTTCGATCAAATGTACTTCAGAAATGAAAGGGTTACTGTCCTGAAAACATTAAAATCGAGTTATCAAATGAGACTGTTTGTTTTGTTTGTTGTCTCTAGGCTGAGACGAGTTTGGTTATGACTTCATTGCTAGGACAGAAGCCCATGGCAGTGTATGTTTATGTAGGAAGGGACAGATGAATTAGCCAATCAGATTTTGATTTATAGTGGGAGGGACCAAAAATGTATCACCCTCGGCCTTCTCGAAGGCCAAAGCAAGCTTAACTGGAAGTCGGCGCCGTCAGCACAGCAGTGAAGTCACCTTCCAGCCGGTGTAGCATTCATCAGTAGTGTTAGCGAATGCTAATAAAGCGGTCAAGCCAGTGCTATCGAGAGCTACAGGCTAACAACCGAGAAACTAAGATTTCTGTCTCCAGACTCTTCTTCCATGCACATGTAGCAATGTTATAATTTCATATGAATAAAGTTTTTTGTTTTTTTGTGAACTTCACCAAATCCCTCTATTGTAAATCATGTTAATTTGTTGGGTTCCGTTAATGGTTCCACTATTGTTTCTGGTGGGGCGTTAATTAGTGTAACACACCTGTCGACATTATCGTGCTTGGGATGTCTGGAAAGGGGGAAGCTGGCTTCGTGAATCCTACATGGACAATATTTTTTATTTTTCCCAATATATGCTTTTTTTTTGATGTAAGAATGTTTTGACACACATCTGCTGTTTGTATCGGATCAAATATTAAGTGCATGACTATTATAGTGGGCGGCACGGTGGTGTAGTGGTTAGCGCTGTCGCCTCACAGCAAGAAGGTCCTGGGTTCGAGCCCCGGGGCCGGCGAGGGCCTTTCTGTGCGGAGTTTGCATGTTGTCCGCGTGGGTTTCCTCCGGGTGCTCCGGTTTCCCCCACAGTCCAAAGACATGCAGGTTAGGTTAACTGGTGACTCTAAATTGACCGTAGGTGTGAATGTGAGTGTGAATGGTTGTCTGTGTCTATGTGTCAGCCCTGTGATGACCTGGCGACTTGTCCAGGGTGTACCCCGCCTTTCGCCCGTAGTCAGCTGGGATAGGCTCCAGCTCGCCTGCGACCCTGTAGAAGGATAAAGCGGCTAGAGATGATGAGATGAGATGAGATGAGATGAGATGAGACTATTATAGTCTGTTTTATCTCACACATGCTGTGCCCAAAATCACTCGCTATACATTCGGACAGCATTTTGTAGTGCTGTCCGAATGTATAATGAGAATTATTACACCCTATATAGTGGCCTCATAGTATCCCACAATGCATCATGAAACGTAGTGTACAACTGATGGTCACTAACCAAGCAATATATCCCATCATGCATTGCAGTTGCACTGAAAGAAAAAAAAAAGTGTTGGGGTGAATGGATGGAGGAAGAAACATAAACAGACATTCAAGTACAATTAAAGATAGTAAGAGAATAGAAAATAAGCTAAACTAAAATAAGATGGATAAAATGCAAGAATAAAAGTTAGAGCGCCGAGCGAGGAATTAATCAAAAGGCTCAAATTTTGATGTAATAAAAGGCAGCGGCAAAGAAGAAAGGATTCAGCCTTGATTTAAAAGAACTGAAAGATGCAGCAGACACAAAGTACTTTGTATTTATTAATGTGGGAAATACGCTGATATATCACAAAAATACATGCGTGTATTTATTATTTTGAAAACCCACCAGCAGACTGATCTGGTGTAATGGATGTGGGTGGGGCATAGACAGGGACGAGACAAGGAACTATTTTCCTGCATTTATTTGCTGGACAATACAACATGATAAATTGCCTACTGGTCTTTTTCTCTGCACCTCTGCTCCCTCAGCAGGCGTAACGGCACCGTCAGATTTCATTCTTTTTCTTAAAATACATGCAGTTACATTAAATTGTCATAATAATACTGTGCACAGCTCATTATACATGTTGTTGGTCAAAAGCTATTCAAAATGGCAGAAAAAGTTATGCAAAGTTACAGTAACTTATAACAACAAATCTCATCAAAAACCTGAGAAACCTTATTCGCCCCTTTCACAAATCCCACAATCCACTGCGTGGTTGGGAACTTCTGGTGGCCAGCCCCATGCTGCTGATAACAGTACAAAAACCAATATTGGGCTATATAATCAGTTTCGATGTTCAAATATCGGATGATCAATTATTATTACAGGTTTACATGGTCTCACAGATTTTATCAAGATTAATACTGCTCGAAATGATTGCATGTTTACAATTTGTCATCAGTTTCGATGTTCAAATTTCAGATGTAAGCTGAAATGTGATGTTATTAGACTGCTTATATATGTCTAGTTACTGGTTCCATGGAATTTTTCATCAGCACAGAAGCTTTTAATCGGTCAGCCTTATATTATCGCCCATACAGCCCTTTCACTTTCTGCATTGTTTACACGAAATCCATGTTCCAACTCCTCAGCACTATAACTCTGGACAACAACATTAACAGTGTACATTTACACTGATGACAAATTGTAAACCTACAATCATTTCGAGCTGTATTAATCTTGAAAAAATCTGTGAGACCATGTAAACCTGTAATAATATTTGAACATCCGATATTTGAACTCTGAAACTGATTATATAGCTCAGTATTGGTTTTTGTACTGTTATCAGCAGCCTGGGGCTGGCCACCAGAAGTTCCCAACCACGCAGTGGGATTCGTGAAAGGGGCGAATACAACAAGAGAAACAGTGACACCTTGTGGGCAAAGAAAAGCAGTGTGTATGGAGTGAGGTGACTAAACAGAGACAGCGAAAATTATAACATTTAACAAAGAAAATCAGAAGACAATACAACACAATCAATTGCCTTCTGGTCTTTTTCTCTGCACCTCTGCTCCTAAACGTACAAAATAACCAACTTTATACAAGAAAAAATGGGTGCTAAAAGGCTAAAGTCTCTGCAGTGCTACACTGGTCACATGATGCAGGCAGTCCTCTGTAGTACAAATGGCGTCCAGAAAGCTAACTGAAAACTTCTACTAAAACTTATATTAGCGGAAAACCACCACAAAACAGCTGGGTGACGCTATCGGTATCAACCTTAAATAATATGCGCCAAAAGTTACAACATAAGTGGCTTGTTTTCAAAAGAAAACAATAAAACATCGCAGCAGCATTTTCCTACACGACTTACCCTCAGCAGGTGTGACGGGAAGAAGGCAGGAGCAGAAACCCAAGAGGTACAGAAAAGGTGATGGCCAAAAAGTACCTTCCATAGGAAATGTAAATGAAAACAACTCATTGACATAAAATTCACAAATACTCAACAGAATAATTAAATGTTAAATAAAATTTCAAATACAAATTGGAGACAAGAATTAATAAAGTGCATTTTTAACGCCATTGCAGCCACCCCCACTGAATTTTATCGAAAATGAGCACCAACCTACACAATTTGCATTACATAAAACACTGCAAATTGATAAATCACAAAGGGTCAACTTCAAGAAAACCAACACCAAATGTATCACATAAGGATTAAATGGTATGAGAGCAGCGCTTATCCCTCAACCCAGGATCTGGCAATAGGGTGCCTTGTACACCCCACTAGGCTCCAAAACCTAGTGTAGTGCAGGCTCATGACCGAGAAGAAAATGAAAACAGAGGAACATTTATACCATTACAAAATAAAAACAGGTCTGTGATGACCTGGCAACTTGTCCAGGGTGTACCCTGCCTTTCGCCCGTAGTCAGCTGGGATAGGCTGCAGCTTGCCTGCGACCCTGTAGAAGGATAAAGCGGCTAGAGATAATGAGACGAGATGAGAAAATAAAAACAATTTTAAACCCACAAGTGCATCGGCTATCTGATATAGGTTTTAGTCAGCAAAAGTCTGGAACATAGATTTGCCAACAGCTTTAACACTGAATTTGTCCTGAACAACATCCTGCCTGGACATGGTTTGTATTAACCTGTTCACGGGCTTAACTAGACAACCAAATCTTGACATGACCTGTGTTTGTGCACTGGAATGACCACAGGGTGTGGGTGAGGTCTGGTCAACAGTGTGCAGAGTGTCTGATGTATTGTCGGTCTGTGTCATGGTGTCGAGAGCAGGGTCTGGCTGTCTCACATTTGCTGGTACAGCTACAGCAGTCACAGGGTCAGAATCACAGGTCACAGACTGATCTGTCACATGGTCCTCAGGTGAGAACGATGTGTCCTAGGGCTCAGAAGTCAAGCTCGTCATGCAATTAACAGCTGCCTCTGTCAGACTTGGTTCAGACAACTGTATAATCCATTCTATGGTTCTCCTCTCAGAGTCCACAGGTTCTGGATTGGTCAAGTGTTGCTCTCCCACAGTCACAGGTGAGTTTCTGTCACTTTCAGTGTCAAGGCAGTCACTAGCCACACAAAGACTCTCTCTCTCAGACAAGGTCTCCCCTGACTCTCCTACATCAGCAGTTTCTGTGTCAGACATGGATGAGACAAAATAAAAAATTTCCCATGTGTCTGCCACAGGGAGAAAATTGACCAGCATCAGTAGGTTCCTGTGAATCACCTTTTCCTGTCCAGTGATTGTGCCACAGATCCTGTATGTGTGCATCTGTGTTCATGTCCACCACAGTGTGTGGTGGACATGGTCGATTCCCACCAATCAGCAAGCTTCTTTTTACCTTTTTCCTTCCTGTTGGCCAAGAGCACTCTGTTACCAATTTCAATCTTGGATCCCTTCACTTTCCTGTTGTAGAGCTGAACATGTCCTGTTTGCTTTGTCGCAGCATGGTCTTGGGTGATCGCCATCACTTCTTTCAGATCATTGGCGAGACATGCCACATACTTATCATACCTCGTCATTGCAGAGTCATGAACGACAGTGCAAAAGAGGACATCAACGGGTAGGTGGGGGACCTGCCCAAACATGAGGTAAAGGGGGCTTGTCATCTCATGGGCTGTGCAGTTGTACATAAACATCAGAGTCTGTAAGTGTCGTGGCCAGTCAGTTTTCTCTTCAGGGGACAATGCATGGATCATACCACCCAAGTTCCGATTGAACCTTTCCACACTCCCATTTCCCATCAGATGGTAGGGGGTTGTGTGTGATTTCCTGACACCTGAGACCCTGAGGAGTTCGCTTATCAGCTGACTTTCAAAGTTAGTACCCTGGTCACTATGGATCCTTTCTGGGAATCCAAAGACACAGAAATACCAGTCCCAAAGAACCCTTGCCACCTACTTAGCTGTCTGGTCTTTACATGGAAATGCCTGAGCCATCCTTGTGAAATGGTCTTTTATCACCAAGACATCAACAGATTTGTTTTTGGAGTCTTCAGGTGATCAAAAATCAATACAAACCAGTTCAAGTAGCTTGGTTGATGTCATATTTTCCAGGGGAGCTCATCTATCAGGCTTGACAGTCTTGCTGACGATGCATCACTGATGATAAGGAACGTAGTCTCTCACGTCTCTGTCGAGATTTGGCCAGAAAAAACGTCTGTCACGTCAAGCTAAAGGTCCTGAACTGAGCTTGATGTCCATCTCCATCATGAACTCCCTGCAGAACCTCAGTCTAAGTGAGTCAGGGACAACATATTGAAAGCATTTTGCCTTGGGTTTCTGGTCTCTTGAAATCCTGTACAGCACACCATTGCTCACAGTGAGCCTATCCCAGTGCTTTAAGTATCTTGTGACAGAGACAGACTCTTTTTAAATCTTTCTCTCCTTTTTTTGTGATAAATTTTTTATTGGAAAATGGACTCTCTCTCTCTCTCTCTCTCTCTCTCTCTCTCTCTATATATATATATATATATATATATATATATATATATATATATATATATATATAATAATTAGAGAAAAACAGGTCCAAGAAAGGCTGTTGGATAAAGGTGAAGAGCTGGCATTTAATAGGTTCAATTTATATAGCGCCTTTCTCAAAACCCAAGGTCGCTTTACAATTATAGGCAAAAAAAAAAGTCCACCAAATAGAGGTCAGGATGCCATTCCAGTGGTGTAGCAGCCAGTCCCACCAATAGGTGCATAAAAACAAGTCCCACACCACCAGCACAGCCGCCATGACGCTGCCAGCAACATTGCTCGGAACGCCGTGCCATGGATTCACAAAGCGAGCACAGAAGCACCGCCACACAGAGCACTGGTGTGTCCCAAACCGCCTGCACAGCTGCTGCGACGCCACCGAGCAGAATCGCTCGGAACATCATGCCAAGCACTAAAGCACAGAGCGTTGGACAACCACGATGTTAAAATGAGCAACGAGCTCACTGCAGTCCATAGCTAGGAGTACAGGCATCACCCATGGTGAAGCAAGGCCTGGAGGGAACCGACGCCCAAAACTGGGTCCGGAGCTACACCACAACTGGCGGACAAAACACTCAAACATCAAACTACACAAACACACAAAAAAAGAAAAAAGAAAAAGAAAAAAGGAAATAAAATAAAAAAGCTATGGTGAGAAGCGGCAGCCAGAATGCGCACGACTTACTCTCAACTGGAAACGGAAACATACACATACATTGGCTAAAGCCATTGAAATTCCCCAGCAATTTCAGATGCCACAAAAGCAGATGAGAATTGTTAGAGAGGAGGACTCGCAAGTGTCAACAGTGGTCACAAGAACAAAGCACACAGCCTATGCTAATAAAAAGTCACATAGCAACGTACAGACAAAGCCCATTCAGCAGAAACAGACAGGAAACAAATTCAAAAACTGCTTAAAGTGCGGAAAACACCCACAACATACATGGAACCGAGGAAAATGTCCAGCTAAAGGCTCTGTATGCTCATACTGTCACAAACCAAACCACTGGGCAGCAGTCTGCTGCAACCGTAGCATGAGTTCAGTGAGTGCGAAGCCAGAGGACACACCTGAGGAAGAAATGCTGGACATAAACCTGACATTAGTGGATGTTCCAGTAGCAATTGTGGCAGATGACAAGTGGATTGTAGACATCAGTGTTCTTTCCCAGGAAGTGCAGTTTAGAATAGACACAGGTGCAAAGTGTAATACACTGACTCTGGACTGTTATCAGTTATTGATGCACACAGATGAACTGAAATGCTCCATCAAGGTACTGCGCACCTATTCCAACCACAAGGTGAAGCCAGTTGCTGCAGTTGACCTCCCTCTGAAATACAAAGACCGTGAAACAAATGCAGAGCTGGGAATTGTGGACATTGTTCAAGAGAACGTGCTCAGCGGCACTTCAGCTGAGGCTCTTGGCCTGATTGTTCGGCTGGACTCTCTGCAAGATGGTCCTAATGGAAACAAGGTGAGCACCAACACCGAAGCCACTCTGAACCCAAACACACATGCACCAGTTGGACTGGAGGATTTTCCTGAACTGACATGCACCACAGGCACCTTGCCAGGCAAATATAGCATAAAGATTGATCCAGTTGCAAAGGGTGTTGTGCATCCAGTGCGCTGACAACCAGTAGCACTTAGGGCTAAGATAATTGAGAAGCTTAACGAGATGGTCAAGGATGGACACATTGTCAAAGTAGACCAACTGACAGAATGGGTCAGTTCCATGGTCGTTGTCACACATAAGGACAAGATAAGAATCTGCATAGATCCGAGTGACCTGAACAAGGCAATTAAGAGGGAGCACTACCCCATGCACACCATAGAAGAGGTCATATCTACCATGCCTGGTGCAAAAGTATTCTCAGTTTTGGATGCTAAATCAGGCTTCCTTCAGATAGAGTTAGATGAAGCGTTATCCCTCCTTACAACCTTCAACACACCAATAGGCAGGTTCGGATGGCTAAGACTGCCGTTCGGTATAAAATGCATACCTGAGATTTTCCAGTGCATCATGGACCAAATGCTCGAGGGCATTAATGGAGTGTGATGGACGATATTCTTATAGCAGCATCCACAATGAAGAAGCATGATGCGATACTGCGCAAAGTAGTTGAGAGAGCCACAATCTATAATCTGAAGCTTAATTTCAGCAAGTGTCACATCCGCCAGTCAGCTGTGCCGTATGTAGGTCACCTGATTACAGCTGATGGGTTAAAACCAGACCCAGCAAAAACTGAAGTAGTAAGGAGCATGCCTCCGCCAACAGACAAGGAAGGTGTCCGTCGCTTCTTAGGGTTTGTGACATACCTGTCAAAGTTTATTCCAAACTTAAGTGAAGTAGACGCTCCACTGCAGCAGCTCAGCTACGTTGAGTTCGCATGGCAACCAGCGCAACAACAGGCATTTGACAAGCTCAAGCAGCTATGCACCCCCCCACCCCACCCCCCCACACAGGGGCGCTGCCAGAAATTTTGGGCCCCATGAAAGATTAGAATTTTGGGCCCCCCAACTTTGCCCACCCTCGTCACAATTGCACTATTGTCATTATTTGACTTTTGATAGCCCATGGACCTTGAGTTTGTGACTTTATTACATTTTATGTATTAACCTACCAGGGACTAGATGAAAACTGGTCAGTGACTAATTCTGGTGCATTTACAATCACAAATGAAAATTCAAGATTTTGCCACATGCCTTCTTGTGCTAGGACAACTGGTAGTGAAATGTGTGATGTGACTGCTAATAAATCATAGAAAAAGTTTTCTACCCAGCATCAAAATACCTATGGAAATCCCATGGATTGTTGTGTGTTAGGTAGAAAGCTGTGTGTACTGTTCTGCAAAAAGGGCATATGTTCAAAGCAAAGTGTGTCTAGACAGAAATTTGAGCGTAACATTCCACACATGTAACCATGTCAAACACTTGACTGGTGTCCGTTATTAGCAACACTTTAATCTAGCAAACTGTATATGGCGCTCGCTCATTAAAAACTTCAATCCTAAAGCATTTATGGGTTGTATTGCTGCTTACCTCCTTCTCCAAAGGGGGGTTCAGTGGTTTGGTAGGGCGGAGGTCCCCCTGAGGCTGAATCTGTGCATATTTAGGGCACCCCATTAGTTATGAAACTGGTTATTAGCACTAGTTATTAGCACCAGCATAACGTAATATTTCATCTTGTTTATCACACAAGTCAGTTCAGTTATTAAAATGGAAAAAATGTCACTGTACAAACTGTAAAAGTGTTCTGTTGATAGGCTAATCCAACCACGTTCATACTGTTCATTTACCATTCGCTAATATTTTGAACACACATGTGAGCGATAGCTACCTTTCTTTGGGAAAAACTGAGTGACCAGTTGCCTGCCTCTCCGGTCCCTCTCAGCTTTCAGCTGCCTTTCTTTACGTTTTTGACAGCCACTCTTCATATTTAGCGATCATAGACTGTACGCACTCCACTGCTGGCTGGCTGGCTGCTGCACCGCGACACAGCAGCAAGTAGCGTTGCACTGATCAGCACACAGATTTAACGCATCGCGCTTCTACCAGAACTGGACCGTACCATTTCACAAAAGGGGGAGGGTTAAATGACAATATGTTGAAGAACTCAAGAAATAGACAACCTTGTTCAATTAGCTCATTTTACCAGATGGAATATTGCATTGTTGTTATTTCAAAAGTCTTATTAAAATCATTAAAAGCATATTATCAGCCCCTTAAAGGGCCCCATGGCAGTGCTGGACCCCTAGAATTGTTCTAACCTTTCCCCCCCTGGCGGCGCCCATGCGCCCGCACACACACACACACACACACACACACACACACACAAACACTACTCAAGTTTTATGATCCAGCAAAGCCTGTTGAAATATACTGTGACACAAGCAGCATGGGACTAGGAGCCGTGTTACTACAGGATGACCAGCCTGTCGCCTGACTCCCAATGACAGGTGGCCTCTGACAGACTTGTGACACTTGTTTGATTAGCTGTTGATTGATGATTTTTCGGTGTAGATCTCCATCTTGTAATGAGATATTTACTACTAAATAATAGCAATAGGTGAATTTGTTCATGATTCAAAGTTCTGCCACAGTTCCGCTGCAATACCGTGTTGGCTGGACCTTACAGGCCTAACATGCAATTGAATTTCATCAGTTCATAGAAGTTTTTATTCTTATCAAATAAAAATGTGAGAAAACGGCCCAAATCTAAAAGACCATGAACTTTCAAGAGAGCATATATTTTTAAAAGGAAATCAGTGCGGTAATATTGTCAATGATTGTCAATTTTATATGATAGAAGTATTTTATCCTGTTATCATTTACCACCTAAGATACGGCCTATTTTTCAATGAAAAATAACATTTCGTATTATGAATATTCATAATAACAAAATAGTTCGCAAATTACTGAATCTTCAAATCTTCAATCTTCAAATTTGACGTGAATCGAAGGGTTTGTATGCAAACCTAAGGCGATTTTTGGTAATTATATCAATGAAAACCAATCTAACGCATACAAATAGGATGTTGTCGTATAAGATATGGGCAATCGTACTACTTGCATGGATATTTCACAGTATTGTGTCTCGAGAGAAATCTTGAGAGAATTCAACATACTAACTCTGTTTAACAGGAAGTGATTAACACAAACAAGTGAAATGACCTAATCATCATCACGTTGCCATTGATGGCAGGATGTGTAAGGTGAACAAATCCCGCTCAGGCGGCAGCCGGGATGTGCACCTCACCAATCCCACTGTCAATGGCAACCAGGAAGTTGTTGCAGAATAATACAGAATAATACTGACTTGCTATGTGTTACAAATTTATTATTATTATAATAAATGTGCAATCACTCAGTCATAAACTCTGTACTACACAGTACATCTATATCCTAGGTAAGTTTTTAGATGCTTGGTTACAGTAATAGGGGAGAGGCCTGGATTTATGCACCAGTCCACTTCAAGACCCAGTGTGTGTGTGTGTGTGTGTATGTGTGGGGTGGCGTAGACCGGGCAATGGGTCATCCCCTGCCTAATCGCCTTCTTCTTCCCCCCCCCCCCCCCCCCCCCCCCGCGCTTTCCTCCCTCACCCTTCATGCCTCACTTGGTTTTTCCTGCAAAACACATACATACATATATGAAAGCAATATCACATAGTAGGCACTAAAGCACATATTTAAGGCCTTGCTCACATTACAGCTCATGATGGGTTTGCAAATATTTGGCGATGAAAAATTGGTCGCGTCGCCATCATTCGTGTGATGCATGGTGATTGCTCTCCAAGCTTCAAGCGTTGCTTTTTGTTGTGTCTGCACTTCATGAGTGGCCAAAAATGTTGTGAAAAATTTCAATGCGTGCACTGAATTTTGGTGGCGATGTTATCGTTGGCAAAACTAAGCGGCGGATACTCACAGATGGGTTTGGTAATACCTCAGGGGACCTTCAGGGAGCCTCTTGAGATGTATTTTGTCTCGAATCCATGTCCCCGATGCTCGTATGAGCTTTATCAATACAGCGGCTTGGCATACCCTAACCTTTGGTGAGACTAAAGGTACATTTACATTTGGTGATCTTTCGCCACGTGTTGTGCACTTTTGGGACCCAGCTGTTATGGGAAACACCTGATGCTGATTTGAGTCCAATCAGCACGTACATTTACGCACGCTGTTTTCACAGAGAATTTGTGAAGTATTCTGTCAGGCATGGGTGTAGCGGACACAGGGTATGCGGGGGACATGTCCCCCGCACTTCCCGTATTTGTGCCCTCTGTCCCCCGCACTTTTTACAGCCATTACAACCACTCAATTCATTTTTAACACGTGGAAACGCGTTTTTCCGAGCTGCCTCTAAACGCATCATGAGCAGGTGGCGCTAAGGCGGCAAACAAACACCGCTGTCGTGTGTGATCAGAGACGCTTTAGAAAATATTGTATGAGTATCTTTGGTGTGATTCAGATCTGGGCAGTGCTTCTGTATGTTCAGCAAACCAGCCAAGAGGCTAAAGACTTTAGACAGTTTTTTCCAAACAAACCATGTAAGTTGAGTAATGCTGTTGAATGTAGATAATTTTGAGCTAAAAGATGACAAATAGATGTCAATTTCGTTAGTTAAGCTAGCTAGCTAACTTAGAGGCGGTAGCAACTAGTTACATTTACTCCATTACATTTACTTGAGTAACTTTTTGGATAAATTGTACTCTTAAGAGTTGTTTTGTTGCAAAATACGTTTTACTTTTACTTGAGTAATATTATTCTAAAGTAACAATACTCTTACTTGAATAACGTTACTATTTTGGCTACTCTAAGATTACTCACTTCTGGGTAGAAAATAAGAATATAAATGTATTTGTGTTCCTTTGACTGTTATTTTTGTAAAGATTAAATTTATTTTTGTGGTAGTTAAAGTTTAAAGTACATGAATTTGCTGATTATTATTACTGTATTCCTAATTCTATTTCAAAATGTTGCTTTCCACATATTTTTTAATCTCTATTGCCACAATAGAAAGAGCAGGGTGAGAGAGGAGACAGTGGACCGGAGGCCAACAGGGATGATTATGCAGGGTCAGAGGTGAGAAGAGAATATAACCAGTTATGTCACTACTACTGTTCTTAATTCTATTTATAAATTTTACTTTATAGATTTATAGATGGGGACGGCACGGTGGTGTAGTGGTCAGCGCTGTCGCCTCACAGCAAGAAGGTCCGGGTTCGAGCCCCGTGGCCGGCGAGGGCCTTTCTGTGCGGAGTTTGCATGTTCTCCCCGTGTCCGCGTGGGTTTCCTCCGGGTTCTCCGGTTTCCCCCACAGTCCAAAGACATGCAGGTTAGGTTAACTGGTGACTCTAAATTGAGTGTAGGTGTGAATGTGAGTGTGAATGGTTGTCTGTGTCTATGTGTCAGCCCTGTGATGACCTGGCGACTTGTCCAGGGTGAACCCCGCCTTTCGCCCGTAGTCAGCTGGGATAGGCTCCAGCTCGCCTGCGACCCTGTAGAACAGGATAAAGCGGCTACAGATGATGAGATGAGATTTATAGATTTTGACTTTAGATTTTGATAGTATACCATTTTAAAGAACTAAAGTCGGTTCCCTGGTGCTGTGCTGTTTGTGGTTATGTGGTTCTTTAGCTGCTAAGGAGAGGTGCAATTGAATGCGAGAGGATGATAAATCACTCAATAGACCTCTGAACAATTTGTCCCCCTCACTTCTAAAATGATGGCTACGCCCCTGCTGTCAGGTATGCAGCGGTGGAGAGATCTAAGTGCAGGAAAAGTGTTATTAGCAGATGTGATATTTTATAAAAACAAAATGTGAGGCAAGGTCAAAGTAACAAAACACAAATGAAACCAAAAGCAGAATCATAGTCATAAACCAGAGTATTTAAGCAGAGTCGTAAACATTGCTAGAAACAAAAGTGACCGTGATAATGATAACACTTTGCAAAATCTTTGTGAAAACAGTGTCCTTATATGGGCGTGCGGATTGCGCTCAAATCAGCATTAGGTGTTTCCTATAATGACTGGGTTATGAGTGGGTGTGGCCACTTGAGTGCACGAAGGCATGACAGTCAAGTGTTCACCTGCTGTGTGACCACAACTTTTAGCTTGTCTGTCTGTTGCCATGCATCGACACCAAAACGGCTCATTTTCATCGATAACCCATCGCAAAGCATCGCGAACTGTAGTGTTGGCATTCGGTTGTTCTGCAAGCAGTTGTAGATGGCAGAGTTTTTTTCTGGGATGTGTGTGTTGGCTTTCCAGGGAGTGTGCATGACGCAAAAGTCCTAAAACAGTCACATTTGTGGGAAGTCCTAAGTGATGGGGAATTTCTAGGTCAAAGCAAAGTGACCATCTCTGGCTGTGAGGTTGGACATTACCTGATAGGTGATCCAGCCTACCCCATGCAGAACTGGCTGATGAAACCCTTTTCTGACACTGGCAGATTGACCCCTGAACAACACACCTACAATTACAGACTCAGCAGTGCACGATCGGTTGTGGAAATGGCATTTGGGAGATTGAAAGGATGGTAGAGGTGCCTACTAAAAAGAAATGACTGCAAGCTGGAACTGTGCAAGAAAATGGCGCTGACCTTCTGTGTCCTTCATAACATCTGTGAGGAACATGGCGACAATTTCACTGAGGAGCACCAAGACAGACATGCCAACATCCAGCCTCCTCTTCAGGCATTACCTGAACATGGCAGTCAAGAAGGGGCTGACATTAGAGCCGCTTTAATGGCCTACTTTAACAGAGGGAACGAGTAATTTGTTTGGTTATTTTGCTATTTACTTCATGTCAATGTTGTTTAATTGTTCAGTTCGATACGTTCATAGAAATGAGTCATTTATTTGTAAATAAAGTGACTGACAGCATCTGTGTTATAAAAGGTAGCTTGTTGAGTTCTTTCATTACTTGGTTTTACAAGCTCTAACCAGCTTTACTTGCACTTATTACACAGTTAAAATAATTTTAAATCACTAGTGAAAACATATACAAGCAGACATGTCTCTTTAGAAAAAACATTTATTTACATAGTGCGTAGAAACACAACATAACAACAAAGTGACGTGAACAGTGCAAAGGTGCAGAACAAGCAAAGTGGTGTGATTATTTTCTGGCTTGCGCCTCCATTACAGACACCATGCGCCCCATCATGCTGAGGAACGCACTGTTGTCTGCCTCCAGCTTGTGCAGCAAGGCATCGTTCATTTCCTTGCTGTGCTGCAGGAACCTCTCGTCCGCCCGCTCGAGGTAGTCCAGGAGCTCAGTGTTGCTGTCTCGCTTCCTCTTAGCTGTGTACAAGAACAGCTATTTTACATGAGTTTAAAAGTTTTTATTAAGTCATAAGTAGATTAACACAGGTTCAGCAACACAGTATAAGAAACATGTCAGCTCAGCAATAAGAGCATTAGTTAACTGTTTACGGTTGGTGGGGGATTTTATATGACTGGCTGGTCACTTATTACAGCATGTATTTATATTATAAAGTCACACTATTAGGTATATATCCATGTTTGCATAGTATCCGGTGAGACAGACGTACATGTCAACCTATACGGATTGTCCGGAAATTATACGGATTTTAGCTCATTTCAAGGGCGTACGGGCGTATAAACAAAGTGTTACGGATTTTCAGTATTTTCTGACCTAAATTTATTTTGTGTATCTTACTTGAACATCGTCAGCTGATCATCGCAAAAACATACAAAAGCTCGATTTATAGACAAAGAACAGCGTGTATGCAGGGGCAGATAACCCAGACTATGTGAAACCGGATGTTTATTCCTCAAGCCTCGTGCAGTATCACGACTGCGAGACTTCGCTCGTTCCGGTCATGCGCACGATCTGATTTTTTTAAACGCGCCAAACGGTCATTGTTCGAACGATTTTCTCGTTGTGCAGAGTGACACTGTTTACACCTGAGAGATTTTGAATAGCGTCTGCTGAGTGAAAGAATGGGAACACCGAGAAAGAAAATGAGATACGGCGGGCGGTATCTTCCTGAATGGAAGGAGACATTTAATGGTGTCATTGTTCAGGTGAAAAATGAGGAGTACGCGCACTGCACAGTTTATGTGCGAGATATAAAAGTTGCGGCATCTGGAGTTTACGACGTGAGGTCCAAACTACATCAGCGAAATTTGCACCAGAAACAGAATCAGCCGCAAATGATGACGTTTGCAAAGCCTAAGACCGATGATCAACCAACAAGTGTAATAAGAGCAGAAATTACGATCTGTAATTTTATTGCTCAGCACAATTTGCCGCTAGCCGTTGCGGACCACCTGACAGAACTGTTGCCGTGAATTTGCACGGACAGTACGATTGCGAAATCTATCAGCTGTAGGTGCACCAAAACAACGCAAATAATCAAAAAGAGCTCGGCCCCCGAAGCTACACTACCGATCATCCAGCACTGCCGGATGTTGCCATTTTCCTTGATGATCGACGAATCCAATGACAAAAAGACGGACAAGCGACTGGCCGTTTTGGTGCGGATCTTCGACATAAACAGAGGGGCGAAGTCAAGAATCATAGACATGCCCGTGTGCAATATCGGCACGGGCGAGGCGATTTTCGACATGGTGGACGAAGTTCTCAGGCAAGTTATATTTACTTATTTATTTATTAAGTTTGGTGCGATTCGGGGCGGCACGGTGGTGTAGTGGTTAGCGCTGTCGCCTCACAGCAAGAAGGTCCTGGGTTCGAGGCCCATGGCCGGCGAGGGCCTTTCTGTGTGGAGTTTGCATGTTCTCCCCGTGTCCGCGTGGGTTTCCTCCGGGTGCTCCGGTTTCCCCCACAGTCCAAAGACATGCAGGTTAGGTTAACTGGTGACTCTAAATTGACCGTAGGTGTGAATGTGAGTGTGAATGGTTGTCTGTGTCTATGTGTCAGCCCTGTGATGACCTGGCGACTTGTCCAGGGTGTACCCCGCCTTTCGCCCGTAGTCAGCTGGGATAGGCTCCAGCTTGCCTGCGACCCTGTAGAAGGATAAAGCGGCTAGAGATAATGAGATGAGATGAGATGGTGCGATTCGAAGGCTATAAGGATTTTATGTTGATTTTATGGATTTCTACAGGTGGACGCCCAAAGGGGTTGACGTGTATGGACAGACGACTGGATACTCAGCACAACAACTTACCAGGTCTGGTCTGCTGCGATTGTCCTGAGCTGCTGGATGGTGCAGGAGAGCTGTAGTGGAGTGGAGACATCAGGTCCTCGTCCCCGATGGTGGACAACTCTATAAACCACATAAAAACAGCCAGTGTTGGGAAAGTTCACTTTCTACATGAACTATTTCAAAGTTCAGTTCACAAATTTTAAAATGAGCTAGTTCAGTTCATAGTTCATAATGAAAAATTTTGAACTAAGTTCACAGTTACAAAAATGAACTAGTGAATGAAACTATGCGTCAGATTTCATTATAACATTATACAAACAAACATTAACTGAAGTAACTAGTAACGGTCACTCACTAAAAAACTTTATGCAAGGCGAAAATGTTTGAAAAGAAACTTACCAGGCTCTGATTGCGGCAGTGTGTTGTCCAGCATCGCCGTCGCTGAATATAAGGCTCCGGTGGCGTTCTTTGCCGGTCTATCGCCGAGGACCGAGTCCAGAATATCGAAGTGGGGGTTCTTCCTTGGCCGCCCATTGCCACTTCGACCGAGGTCCTTTTTTTGGTCCCTGTAGTCTTTCTTCAGTTTCTTTAATTTGTTGCTGATCTGCTCGAGAGGACGTTCGTACCCCGCCGCAGCCATCTCTTTTTGTATTTGGTGTAACACGGGCTTGGTCCGCGTAGCACCCTCCAGTTTCGCCTGGACTTCATCTGTGGACTATATCGCTAGGAGACAGGTTGTCTCCTCCACAGACCACTGCTGCTTTACTGCATCCATGATATCTCGTCGCTTATTCTACTGTTTAATTCTACCCAGGGGCGCAGATACGTTTTTTGAACTGGGGGGGACAAAAAACTGGGGGGGAGGGGGGGGGGGGGACAAAGCTGCCAGCAAACCAACCCCAACCCCGATATGCCTGTCAAACTTGTTGTGGGTTACCATAGCAACCAAGCTCGAGCTCGCAACCTGTGCAGTCTGCGCAGCTCAACCAACCGAATATCAGTCTTTGTTTTGTTTTATGTGAGTTGTTGCAACTATGTATACACTGCCGTGCACCTCAATAAACCGAATGGTAATTAGTCTTTTGATTTTTCTGTGAGGTTTGCCTTATGCAAAGAAAGACAGCATAGACGTTTTTTCCTCCCTATAAGTGGGGGGGACCGAGCGAGGTGAATTTAAATCTGGGTGGGACGAATCCCACCCGTCCCCCCCTCTATCTGCGCCCGTGATTCTACCTAACTAATTCTACCTGTCACCCTCTGCATCATATATAACATAGTATAATGTATACTTAGTGTTTACTATGGGACATGTGGGAATATTATCCGTATTGATATTTATATATCATATTTTTGCAATATTCGCATCCTATTGTACATTCTATGTACATATTCATAGTATATTATTTAAGGTATGTGTATATCTTGTTTCTATCTTGTTTTTTTTTTCTTGACCTTAGTACATTATTTTATTTTATTTTGACCTTAGTACTTTATTTTATTTTTGGTGGAAAAGGGGAGTCAGAGTCACCCAAGCTAGTCAGTTGTAGCACTTTACAGTTTGAGGTGTGTATGCACTTCTTGTATGCCTGACATAACACTGCTAGATCAGTTACGAGGAGAACTTGGGAAAGGGTGTTTCCATTTCACCTCTAACTGAGCATTGGTGCAGGGGCGTCACTAGGAATTAAGCTTTACTGGGGCACTGCCCCCCCCAACACACACACAAAATGCCCCCCTCCCCCCGCACAATGCACCTTAACGTTCCTGTCCCCAACCTATGCAAAGTGCATAATTCTCATGCTCTCGTGGATGAAGTTATGCGAGGAATAGGTCAACGAGACGGAAAACACATCCCAGTCCCCCCAAAATTTATTGTTGGCATTTGGGCTTTTAATGCATGCTGATGCTAAACGTGTCACCTCAACTCTCACGATTCACGAACTTAGCTGGTACTGTAAGTTATGACTGACTAGCACATAGCCTACAACCTTAATCTAACCTCTCTCACCCTCCTCCTCATCTGTCACTGTTTCCCTGCCCCTGTCTCTGCTTCGTGAGAAGAATTGTCTGATATCCATCTGGAAAAGTCATTTAATATCGTTTAATTCGATGTAGTTTAATGGGTTTGTTAGAATATGGTTTGTTTAGTTTTGTTGCAAAAACTTCGCGCTACCTTAACTCATCCAGAGCCCGTTCTCTGACTCATCCAAAGAGTAGACTCATCTCTCCAGTAGGCTAAATGGACTCATGGCACGCCGCATGCACGCTATGTTTACAGTGAGAATCTCCCAGACCAATCAGAAAATTAGTTAGAAAGAAGAGGCGATAGAAGTTTGAAACACACTCTGTCCTACAACTTACAGTAGATAAATGATCTGCCAAAGAAACTAGTTTGTTACGAAAATCTTTCAACATTTTCTTACTGGGGCACAGCTGATTTTTACTAGGGCACGTGCCCCAGTAAAAAAGGCCTAGTGACGCCCCTGCAGTGGTGTGATTTTGGCATTCAACCTTTCACTCACTTTCATAGCCCATTTCTGAGAGAAACTCCTCTAAACTCAGACTGCTAATATACATAAGCGTTTCCGTGCTGACTTCTACAGTAGCATCAGGATTATAATGTTCACTTGCGTACACTTTGCGAACACGCCCATGTTTATCAACTCCAGTAATGACACGATCCATGTTGCTGTCATCGTGCTTGCCGGTATAATCACGGAAGATGTAATCAGGTAGAGGTTTTCCTGATTTTATTTTGAGATTACCGGCAGAATAGTAGGTTAATCCACTTTTTGTAGGAAGGAGTTTGCCACGCCCATTACGAGCAGGTTTGTTTTTATATTTGTGGAAACCATAATCTCGAAAGGCTGGACGAAAGAATAAGTTCATCTTACTTTTCCTAAGTTTGCAAGCAACACAGTGCAGCAAGAGGAGACCATGTCTTGGCCGACACCGACCAAATCCAGACTCCTTCAGCTTGGCGAGTTCAGCCTTTACCTTTTTAGTGCGGAAATATTTACGTCTGCAAAAACATTCACACAAACACATTGCACATGTTAATTAAAAGCTACTGACTACACACTAACATCACCCTTTAAAATCATCCAAAGATTTTAAAGATCATATTTCTTTCTGTATTGGATAATTAATGAAATCAACCTGCTCAACATTAAACAAGAGCATTTAAAAATTCACAGAAACATTCCAACATATTTACCTTTACTAAAAATGCCAATTCTGTAAATATGGCCCACATGTTAAATGGCCAACAGGTGAGCTACAGGTAGCTAGCCATCATTAGCTTTTTATGGCTACATAATGCATACACCTACATACCTAACTACTAATTTTCACCTCTTGCATGTTTAGAAGTACTTTGATGCCCGATTGACAGAATTTTCATCAATAACATTCTGTTTCTCTGATATAAAATCTCATTACAGTTACCTGCCATGTGCTCGTTCCATGAAAGAGGGCATCGCTGTGTTAGTTGAACTGAATTTTCTGAGTAGAATATATTCTTTAAAGCCTTAAATTGGCCTAGTTAGAGTGAGGAGCTGCTTTGCTTCTTTATGCTGGAAAGCTTTAATAGTAGTTTATAACAATCTAAAAGATCAGTGTTGCATGTGCTAGGCCACATACGCAGTGTTACATGTGCTGGGTACGCATGCGCAGTGTATGCTGGGTACGCATGCGCAGTGTTGTATGCTGGGTACGCATGCGCAGTGTTGCATGTGCTGGGTACGCATGCAACATGTTATGTATAAGGAAATGTTTTAAACAATTTTTTCAGCCATATGATGTTTTATACCTTCAAGTATGATGTTTCAGCTTTCTCCAGGTGACTGTCACTGCCTAATCTGGACGAGTCTAATCCAAGTTCAAGTAAACAAAGTATGAAGACACTTTATCCAATTTCCAATTTGTTGGTTTCATGAATTTTGTTTTCGGGATTTTTTTAAAAAGTAGATTTTAAATAACTTGACCACTTTATTACTACAAATCCAATTATTATTTGTATCTGTTACAGGTGGAATTTTCCAACCTAGGTTTGAATTTTTAACCCAGTTCATAACCTGCTACTTAGGGAAATTTACTATATCTAGGGTTTGGGAAGAATTTACATTTTAAATTATTTGATGACATGATAAGACTGGACTTATTCAAAATATATATCGCTCCTTCTTCTTGCAGTTGTCGCTGGTCTAGTGGTTGAGGTGTTGGGTTAAGAATCAGAAGGTTTAGAGTTTGAATCCCAGTTAAATATGAAAAAGGATATTTTAAAAAATGTTAATTAGGTAGATAGGAATAGGTAGACAGACAAGATGAAATAATAGGTAGGTGTTGACAGAGAGAAAGTGGATGGAAGAGAGACAAAAGAAGTGATGGAAAATCCCTTTTAAGAATCTTCGACAATCCAAAATTTTTACCTAGGTTGGAAATTATGAACCAGGTTAAAAATTTTAACCCAGGTCAAAAAAAGTCATATAGCTTGAAGTTTTTTGACCTGTAACACACATCCATTGGTACTACAATTACTGTCCATTTCCCACCACTGTGTAGTGCAGTGGTGGATAACAAAGTACATAAAAATGAGCTTTTATAGTTCCCTTGTACTTACTGTTTTATAGAATAGTAGATAACCTCCTCTGAACAGCAAGGGGTTAGAAATCCAAGGTGTTTCCCTCAGAGTAAAGTCCTTGTAGCAAGTCCAGCAAAAAGTAGAGCCGAAAAGGAGATGGATGCACTGCAGGCATTTTACCAATAAACAAATAAACCAATTTAAAAAATGCATTTCTTTTAAACGATAGGCCACGGTAGGCAACAGCAAAAAGTTGGATAAGAAAGAATCCAGAACAGAGATTGTTGATGGTGTCGAGTCTCACCATTTGCATCTCAAACCAGAAGTAAAAATTTGTTTACTTGCACCTGCCCATTTTTTTTTAAAGTGCACACACTGGAACCCGGGTGTGAATGGTGTTGGTAGCCTAGAGGGTTGTTAGGGTGATCTGTGGATCATTGGCTCTAAATCCTTCATGAATAGAATAGAATAGAATAGAATAGAATGTCTTTATTGTCACTATACCCATGTACAATGAGATTAAAACCCTTTGGTGACTGACCCCTTGAAAATGGTTCCTCCAGGAACGATGACGTTTCAGTTGTCAAGACAACGGAAAAACTAAAATACAAAAACAGAAAGATACGTCACAATGCTCTTGTGCACAAAACAAAATGCTCTTGTATTTGTATTTGTATTTTAGTTTTTCCATTGTCTTGACAACTGAAATGTCATGGTTCCTGGAGGAACCATTTTCAAGGGGTCAGTCACCAAAGGGTTAAAAGCAACTCCAATAACAGTGCAAACAGCGTGTAGAGAAAAGAAAAGAAACAAAAAGGTGAGGGTGTAAGGGGGTAAGGTGCACAGTCCTGAGGCGTATGTGTTGTGTTTCACATTATGGAGTGAGGTATTGCACATTATAAAGTATTGCACATTATAAATTTGTGGCAGCGGGGGCGTGGTCAAGCGCCGGTCTGTGACAGGAGGGCGGAGTCAGGGAAGGTAAGTGGCAGAATCATGACACCTGAGGTCAATTAACCTGTTTGTGTGTGTCTTCCCAGTGACCGCGCCCTATTTAAGGAGGGAGAGCGTAGAGCAGAGGAGCTCATCCCCGAACCAGACTCCAGTCGTGTGTGTGTCTGTCTAGTTAAGAGTTGTTCACTGAAAAGTGTGGCAATAAAACCCCTATTTCAGAACCTGATCTCTGTCCTGCCGTCCTCTGTGCTCCACCCACCCATACGAACCGTCACAGTGGTGCTGAAACCCAGGATTGTGGAGCGCAGCAGCCGGTCAGCCCCATGGAGTCCTCCCCATTCGCCGAATTGGTCCACGCCCTCGCCACGGCCCAGCAAAGCCAGCACCAGGCGCTAGTCTCCCTCCGAAAGGAACAGGAACAGCGGTTCGAGGCCCTGGTGCTGGCCCAGCAAGAAGACCGTGAGGCGTTCCGGCACCTCCTCGCGTCGGCGGGGTCCACCAGCGCTCCCACCGCGGGCCCGTCCCCCCTCACCCTAACCAAGATGGGCCCGCAGGACGACCCTGAGGCTTTCATCACGCTCTTCGAGCAAGTCGCGGAGACCTCGGGGTGGCCGATGGAGCAGCGCACGGTGTGCCTCCTCCCCCTGCTAATGGGAGAGGCGCAGCTGGCCGCGCTACAGCTCCCCGCCGACCGCTGGCTGGCATACGAGGACCTCCGCCGGGCCGTCCTCCAGCGTGTGGGGCGCACCCCTGAGCAGCAGCGTCAGCGCTTCCACGCTTTGCACTTGGAGGAAGTCGGCCGGCCGTTCGCGTTTGGCCAGCAACTCCGGGACGCCTGCTGGCGGTGGTTGAGGGCTGACAACCGCGACGCCGAGGGGATCATCGACCAGGTGGTACTGGAGCAGTTTGTCACTTGCTTGCCAGCAGGAACCGCGGAGTGGGAGTGGGAGGTGTTAGCAACCTCGAGGGTCGTTAGGGTGATCTCTGGGTCTCTGGCTCTCTGCCATCATGTGAGTCTTTTAAATCAGCTGAGTCTTGGCGTGGATATGAATGCACATCCACACCAAGTGAACACATCCACACCAAGTGAACACATCCACATCAAGACTCAGCTGACTTCAAAAACTCACATAATGGCAGAGAGAGCCAGCGACCCACAGATCACCCTAACGACCCTCGAGGTTGCTAACACCGTTCACACCCGACCACCAGTGACCCTAACACCTACAGGATGACTGAGAGGGTCAACGACCCATGTGACCTCAGTGACTCTCCTTAAGGCCTCTGCATGCTCTTGCGACAAGGCTTTCGCAGATAGCTTTTCGCAGACAGTTGTAATTTATCGTTGAGCGGGGAGTAATAGGCGTGCGTGATGTTATTCACCGCCACAACGCAAGGGGGCGCGAAGTCGCAAAATCGCTAGGAGTAGTTGGTGGGTGTGGTTAGTGGAGTGTTTATCCTCCGGTTACTTATAATGACTAGAACTGGAGTCGTATAGATGTACGTACTTCCTCGATCAACCACTCTTCGTGCTGCTCCATCTTCGCTCGTGTTTTTAAAAATGGCGGTCGTGAAAACAAACCAAACCGGGAAAGTAGCGAAGTGGAAGTGCGTGTACAGCAGATGTAGAGTGGACCAATCAGAGCCCTCTTGTCTGCGACGCTGTCTGCAAGGCTGTCTGCGGTGGTCACAATTTTTGGGAGGTGCACGCAGAGCGTCTGCGAAGGGGGGGGCTTCGCAGATGCCATCTGTGACGCCGTCTGCGAGGACTGGGTTGTCAGCATAAATTGGCCTTTAGGGTTGCTTTTGATCCACGAGAGGATAAATACCTGGAACTCCCCACTAGTCAGACAGAACTGAAGAAGCCTTTTGGATGAGAGGTGAAATGTCCAAGAATTTCAAGCAAGTCCAGTTGCCTTCTTTAGCACCTACGGTTTACCATGTCAACATTGAAGAAGGTCCATAGGAAGCTTTGTAGTTATGTTCTGATGGCATCTCCTTGGTTGGTCTTCATCTTTGAACTGACTTTAGTCTAGTCAGTAGTTGCACCATTGGAAGATTGCAGGGTGAGAGTCCTTTGACTCCATGTTGCACAATTCAGCAGAGATTGTTCTGAATATCTAACCGTTGCATCAAGTCATCTTTTCAAAGTCAAAGTCTACTTTATTGTCAATACTGCAATATGTACAGGACATACAGAAGATTGAAATTGCATTACTCTCAAACCCATGATGCAGCAATAAGCATTAAATAAACACTAAGAGTAAAATATAGAACTAATACACACTAATCGTAAAGGTTATTATATATAAATATATATAAAAGTACTTTTACTTTTCCTGAAATTGTAGATGGTGTGTTTAACGTGCTTGAAACTAATACAGGTGGTCCTGATTGCTGCTTGTTTTGGTTAGTTAAATCCTTGAGATTTATCTTCACTCGCACATTCTGCTCTCAGCTTATTGAAGGCTACTTTGACCAGTAATGTCTTTCTTCTTTTCATTAGACTATGATCCTGACAGGTGATGTAATGGTAAATAATGTCTCTTCTTTCATACAGTAGTGTCGTCTAAAGCAGTGATGTAATGCTTCATCACCCGTTTACTTTACTCTGTCATACATAGATAACTTAGCTTCATCAATCACATCATCATCCAATCATATAGCTACAACACACTCTTGAACATGAAGATATAGTCAAGTTTGTCCTGAAATAAACTGAGGAACATCTCTGAGCAGCTGTGTCTGTCAGTGACTGTTTGCTCCTGGATTGATCCACGAGGCGGAATCTCTTAGCGGCAGAGGCCTATGTTCCTCAATTATAGTTTGTCAATTCAACCTCCTTTGCTATAGACAGATCAAAACCTAACAGAAGGTTGATAATGGTTTGTCGATGGATTTAATTAGGAATAGATGGATTTCTGGATTATCACACATGGGCTTTATTCTAATGTTTCAGACACAGTCTCAGTGTTTAAGTCTCAGCTGAAAACATATCTGTTTAGTCAAGCCTTTTGTTAATGGTCTTTATGAGGTAAAGGTGTAGATTTGGAGGGTTCTCAGACATGGAGTGTTTTGGTAAACTGGGATGTATGGATGCTGTCAGTCCCCACTCGCTTGCTCACTTGAGTTTGTTGACGGTGTAGTGGCTGCTGCTTTATGTCCCAGGGCTCCCTCTTCTGCTCCTTGGACCTGCCTGATCCATCCTGGTGCCCTGTGTCTGGTTGGAGTCTCATCGCATCGCTCCTGTGGAGGGCGGCCCCATGTGGACAGTTGGGGGTCGCGCCTGGAGGACGCTCTGGACTCTTGCAGTGGTGCTCTTGTGGCTGGAGACTGCAGTTGACTTGCTGACTTTGGGACTGCGGTTGTCATGAACGGTTTTGTGCTCGGGTTTCTGTCGGTGGGGGGTTTATAGCATCAACGAAGCTGACTTTATGTTAGGACTGTTAATGTTATAGTCATGTTGTCTGTTGTTGCCCGGATGGGGATGGGTTCCCTTTTGGGTCTGGTTCCTCTCGAGGTTTCTTCCTCGTGTCGTCTGAGGGAGTTTTTCCTTGCCACCGTCGCCACAGGCGTGCTCATTGGGGATAGATTAGGGATAAAATTAGCTCATATTTTAAGCCATTCAAATTCTGTAAAGCTGCTTTACGACAATGTTTATTGTTAAAAGTGTTATACAAATAAACTTGACTTGACTTGATGTTTGCAAAAGGAGAGGTCACACAATTTTTTTCATAAAATTCTTCTCCTTGTGCAAACTTGTCTCTTTGGTGCCAATATTTTAAATGTTTTTAAAAATATATTTCACTTGTTTCTAAAGCCTAGGTCACAACCGGACGTACGATTTTTTGGCCGTGCGATTTTTGGCGTTTCCCAAATCGCTGCGGTTTTTTTGTTCGTGGAGAAAGACGCACGTTGGCTGTAAGTTTGTCTTGCAACCTGAAAAAAACGTAAGCGCCTGTAGAGTTTGTTTGACATGACAAAGAACCTCTGCGGCTGGTCTGCAGCCAGTCTACGGCTCGAAAATCAGCACATCACACGTGCGCCCTCCGTGCGTTTCTTGCGTTTTTTGCACGTAGACCGGCCATAGGAGCACATACGGCCGGTTGTGACCGAGGCATAAACTAAACTGCGTGTGTGTGTGTGTGTGTGTGTGTGTGTGTGTGTACAAAATGTGCAATTTTTTTATTGTCTAATAGTCATTTTCTTTTCTTTTTTATGATTCATTGCAGTAAGAACTAATGTGCAGAGGGGAACCGTCAGGGCCTTCTAGACCTTCAGAGAAGCCCAAACATATCAGCATTTCAAATGTTCTATTTAATTTCTTTAATTCTTTAACTGGTTTCACAATTTCATGATGATTGTTCTCCTCTGATTCTAATTTGGCCTCATTTTCTATCAAATGTACTTCAGAAATTAAAGGGTTACTGTCCCGAAAACATTAAAATCGAGTTATCAAGTGTGATTGTTTGTTTTGTTTGTTGTCTCTAGGCTGAGACGAGTTTGGTTAGGACTTCATTGCTGGGACAGAAGGCCATGGCAGTGTATGTTTATATAGGAAGGGACAGATGAATTAGCCAATCAGATTTTGATTTATAGTGGGAGGGACCAAAAATGTATCCCCCTCGGCCTTCTCGAAGGCCAAAGTGAGCTTAACCGCGAGTTGGCGCCATCAGCACAGCAGTGAAGTCACCTTCCAGCCGGTGTAGCGTTCATCAGTAGTGTTAGCGAATGCTAATAAAGCGGTCAAGCCAGTGCTATCGAGAGCTACAGGCTAACAACCGAGAAACTCAGATTTCTGTCTCCAGATTCTTCTTACACGCACATGTAGCAATGTTATAATTTCATATGAATAAAGCTTTTTGGTTTTTTTTGTGAACTTCCCCAAATCCCTCTATTTTAAAACATGTTAATTTGTTGGGTTCCATTAAAGGATAAGGCAACTTTTGTACAAAATCACCACAAATAGATAGATAAATATATAAAGTAATCGATCATGGAATTTATAGAGAAAGAACAGACCGCATAACAGTATCTTTTAACTTTTAATAATATGGGCTTGCACTGAGCTCAGCGAAGATGCGTTCCGCCATATTGATCTACTGCGTGACGTCATGCAGCCCACCACTGAAAAGAACTCTTCAGTGCTACATGGTAATAAGGTAAAAAAGTATTCGCCCTTCATAAAAGATGGCGAGTGATAGCAATAGCGCGAGTTCGTGTGCAAGTGATACTGACACTGATTTTTTGGAGTTGGGTGGCTATATGTTTGAGCCTCGACGAAAACCTGGAGAGGAAGAGACGACAGTCAATGAAGAAGAAAGTGATTTGGATGACGAAGTCGTATGGGTTCAGATAGATGAAGACATTTCTTTCCGGCTGACGAGCACGGACTGGTGTGAGTGTGGCTTGTGTTCCACCGCGACTTTGCAGTGACCAGAGGAATGTTTATGCTGCCATGAGAGACCTAGCACAAAATCCTCTGCAGCGCCATCGGAAAATGCATCAGGTGAAAGACAGATCTCTTATGAAGATGATAATGATAGCCTTTGGACTTTCGAGGGCGTTGTCTGTTATTAAATGAAAAAATTCTTCTACATTATTTTAGCAAAGAATTAATATGAATATATCTATGAAATTACCACAACAGATAATCTCTATCAAAGGAGAAAGGACCTGACATGACTAAGAATTTCATAAATGACATGGACATCCAATACCCTAATTCTACTGAAGAGTGATGTTTAACCATGTTAACTTTGCAATTTTTGGAGAAGATACAGAACTTTAATTACACATGCTACCTTGTACATGTAGTACCTGTCACCATTACAACATAAGCCCACTAACCAATGTAACATGACAAAACCTTTTCACACCATAAACTCTCCAAGTTTCAATCCACATTCCCAAATACAAAAAATAAATAAATAAATAAACCTGCAAACAGCTCTAACATTTCATGTACAAAACACAATACCCGGGTCATATGTATTAAATTTTCAAAATTGTTACACACTTTTAAATGTATTTCTCACATTATTAACCTACAAATAATTGCATAGCATGATAAACCACGTGAACAGTGAATTGAATATGATTATTTAATGCATAGACACAAGCTAAACAAATGAATGACATAATCCATGTTAACCCTAAAGAAAAAGTTAAAAAGACCAGAAAATATAATCCATTACATTAAAAACTGGTTGATGGGTACTTGGACAGTACATTTTATCACATTTATCATTTTTATTGCAAATATTTTGACACAAGACCTAACACATACCTACCTTGTACCTTGATCAGGTCACTACCCGTCCGGGTCTGCCTGCTCACGAGCTGACGCACGATTCTTAGCAGTGCGCAGGATGTGGCGCCAGTTGGAGCGATCTTGAGCTCTAAGGGAAGCTAGAGTGCTATCAAGACCAAGAGCTACAAGGTCGTCCTGATAAACTTTAAGGAGGGAATTTCTCGGGCGGCCAACACTTCGAGAACCATAGTTCGGGATCCAGTCGAGCAAGAATTTAGGAAACCGGTGGCGGGGCATCCGGACCAGGTGTCCAAAGTACATGAGGCGAATATGCTGCATGATGATGCCGAGGCTGCAACAACCAGCTCTTGTCCTGATCTCTCGATTAGTGATGCGATCTTCCCAACGAACCCGTAGGAGTCTCCGCAGACATGAGTGATGGAAAGAGTCAAGACGTTGCACTTGTTGTTGCTTCAGGGCCCAAGATGCGCAGCCATAGAGGAGGGAGGTAACAACCCCGCACTCATAGATCTTAATCTTAGTACCAAGGGACACACCACGGTTAATCCAAACGCGATTAAGCATGTTGAATGCGTTTGATGCGATGCCAATTCTGATATTGATTTCCCTGTCTATAGAGCCATTGCTGGAGATCGTCGAGCCAAGATACCGAAAGTGGTTAACTTGCTCAAGACTCACCCCATCAACATCAATGTCAAGCATCTCAGAGAAGTGGAATGGGCGCTGAATGTGATATTTCCCGATGAGCACAGTTTTTGTCTTGCTGGAGTTGATTTTCAGATCGGCACTCTTGGCAGTGTCAGAGATCAGTGATTGTTTCTTGCAGGCCTGATGGAGAGCTATCCAGGATGGCAATATCATCTGCGTAGTCCATGTCAGATATATAGACAGCTGGATATCTGGAGCTCAGTCGTTTTCTAAGCAGAAAACCACCTGAGATGGATTTTGAGTGGATAACCTGCTCCATTACCCAATTAAGGACGATGTTAAAGATTGGGGGTGCTTGGATGTCGCCTTGACTGGTACCGCAGTTCACCTCGAACCACTTAGTCAACTCATCACCAATACGCACAGCGCTGAGAGTGTTACTATAGAATGGCTTAAAGATGTTCACGTACTTGGTAGGCAAGCCATAACACATAACACATGGGCAAGGCATAAAATGTGATTTACTATGTTTACAGTAGACCATTAATTTACAATTCTAAGATTGTTATTTAGGTAGACCATGTCTCAACATGCCTATACTAATGACATCAGAAAGTCTCACCTTTTCCTCTGTGTTAATAGTGGACAAAGTTGCAGTTGCTGATGGTCTTTTCCTTGCAGACTGCTGTAAATTTTTTAAAAAAATATAAGTTTTCTAACATCTTGTTAATGAAAATGTTAAAAAAAAACATGATAACACTTTCTTACATCCTGGTGAATAACACTATCACTTATTTGTTATATAAGATTTTTGTCAAACACTGCTACATCAACAAATGCTGACGGTTAATGCATAAACCTACATTCAAGACCATGTAATTATCAAAACAAACTAAATGCAATCAACCTATTTGAACACAGGAAACAAGAATAAATCACCTTTTCTTTTGTGGGAGGTGTTATGACAGGTTCTTCCTGCATAGATAGTCTTTCTGAAAGAACCTAAAATAGGAAAACAAATGTCAATGTTTTGATATAACCGATAATATACATGATATAGCAAACTGCATGTATTGTCATCTGTACAAAGGTAAATACCTTGTGCAGCCTTCAGCATGTGAACAATAAAATAATGGTCTATTATACATAGATATATATGAATAACATGATAGAATGGCTATGAGCACTGGCCTCATATATATATATATATATATATATATATATATATATATATATATATATATATATATATATAGTGTGTGTATATATATATATATATATATGTGTGTGTGTGTATATATATGTATATATATATATATATATATATATATATATATATATATGTATATATATATATATATATATATATATATATATATATATATATATATATATATATATATAATGTGTGCGTGTAAGATTTAAAAGAAATATTCAATGAAAATGTGGATAGATTTAATTCAGTTATTCTATTATCTAATTAAGCATGGTAAGATTAGTCACACTTTCTTCTATTATCGCTCAACAACAACAACTGTATCCATGATTTATAATGATTCAAATCTGTTGAAAAACAAAGATTAGTCACAATTCGTGATCAAATTTAAATCATCAAACGTACCTTTTGTTGTTCCTCTATTTCGCGTCTCCGAGCTTGATTAACGCTTGTAAGGCGCTCCTTCTTCGGCGCAGGCTGACGGTGTGAGAAAAGTGTTGGCACGGCGTCATCCCGTAATTTCACAAGGGGCTGGTTAAATTTCCTTCCAGAAGTCTTAGCTAGTGATGTTCCGCGTACAGATTACGTTCATAACAACTCGGGAGAAAGTGTTTAGAACACACTCTAGAACTAGATGTTGGCTTGAAATTCTTCCTTCCGAGATTGTGCACCCACTGCTTCAATAATACCGGTCGCTTGAGTGGAAAACTATGTAACGAAACTCCATCCTCTTTCCGACCAGAATTAACGTGGCAATCAAAAGCCGAGCACTGTGGCATCCTTCTCTTTCACATGGTATTGTCCAAAGTCGAAAAATGTTTCTAGTACGCGCAAAAAGTTTAGATTTTCGAGATCGAATACAAGCCACCCGCCGGGACTCCTACTGTCATCACAGTGATCTGTTTGTAAACACTGTTTTCATGGGCTCAGTGACGTCACAGATCAGAGCGAGGCCAAGATTCTGATTGGTTTATAGTTGCCCACAATCTCAAAATGGCTGACTCCTCCAACTTCGACTCCTCTGTGTCAATTCATGATTTCAAAGTTAAAAATATTTTTTCATGTTCGATATATAATGGGAATAATTAACGGAATTGATTACGTATATGTTTTTCTCCTATTACACACCTGGGGCCTCATGTACAAAGCTTGCGTACGCACAAAAAAGCTACGTACGTCACTTTCTGGGCAAACATTCATATGTACAAAGATTGACTTGGCGTGGAAAAGTGCAGTACTCTACGCAAACCTCATGGCTGGCGTACGCACATTTCTGGTGCATCTTGGTACTTGGCGACACTTAGAGGCAGAGCAACGCAACTACATTTAGGCCTACTCGGTCAAGAGTCATGACATGGCGATAAGAAGCATCCAAAAATGCATCGGAACATCAGGATGCGTGAATTGAAATGTATGTCAGTCATACGACATTGTCGAGACACATAATGCGAGACTGTTGGGTAAATGCCAACAGATCCATCAACCATCCCTTCCATATTGTAATTACGGGAAATGAGAAACCCCAGCAATATCATTTCGATATTATTCCCATTGACTATTGGTTAATTAATTAAATTAAAGAATGCACATGCAGGACCATGCATTGCAGCTAGCTTAATAGAGCTTCCTCGCGCATTTGCCGCGAGGTGTCAGACTGAAATATTATTAGTTGATGTTGCGTGGGGTAGCCTTATCACATAATTACCAAGATCAATATATGAAACGATTTCCAAGTGCGTACAAATCAGACACAACCGCGGTGTGTGGCGTGTTACACAATGTGGCGCAGCGGCATGGCGTGCCAATAATGGAGCGAGACCTGCCGGAGGACCCAGACCCTGGGCCTCACAACGAGGTGCCACAGCGACATGGCATACAAACCCGGCAACGCTTAATAGCCACAATGTGAAAAGGTAAGGACAGACGGGACACGGGACACCATTTTTTAAGATATTCTTTTAATGTGTTATTCAGTTCCTTCAATTCCTCGCGGATTCCCTCGAGGTTGTCGTTAATCGCCTCTATCCCCTTTAAAATTTCCCCCTGCGACTCAAGAACCATGCGCATCAGCACCCGGCCTGTGGACCCGGCGACAGGAGCAGGCGGTGGAGAAGGGGGGCAGGTGACAGTGACGCTGGATCCGCTTGGCTGGGGGTCCTCTTCCTGTTCGGGTGGGATGGACTGGGGGCCTCCTGTTGTTCCCTGGCACCCTGCTAGAATACATTTGTCCTTAAAATCCTACTGTGGAAAATATGTGCACATGTTTTATTTCTGGTTACATGTGGCTAGGAATATTGGGCCTACTAAGAGAGGAAGACATTTCCTCAAATACAGGGTGTCCCCGAAAAAATGTACACATTAGAGCACTAAAGGTGTTTTTTTGTTTTCAAAACCCATGTAACTCAAATAGTCACTCATTGTGGCGCAGGCACTGCGGACGATGCGAATCATACCGTTATCTTGGTATAGGCTACATTCACATTCAGTGGCATACAATCAGTGACCGCTGCATGTCTCATAGCATACACTTTGAACATCACTTTAATCGGAGGTGACAGAACAATTAAGTGATGTATGTGAATTCTATTACACTGTGCTAAAGGCAGGGATTAACGCGAATAAATGTTAATGTTAAATGTTAATAATAAATGTTAAATGTTAATTTGATTAACACGAGATTTCTAACATTTAATTAACATTAACACGTTAGTAAAAGTTGCCATGTCTTTTACCTAATGCGGGCCTTACTGCAGGTCTATTTATACTAATTAACATATTCAGTGTGGAATAATTGAGGGAGGAGACGGGGCGGGGAACGGGGCTCGTGCATGTGCGCCGAATTCCACGTTGATTGGGATGTACAACAGGAGAGTGCGTGGAAACCTTCGTACGCACTGATTGATACATCCGGATTTTTTTGGTCGTACGCAAATTTCCCGATTTTGACATGCGCACATATTTAGTGGGAAATCCACGCAGGTCTTTGTACATGAGGCCCCTGGTTTTGTGGAAAAACGGCGTTACCCTTTAATGGTTCCACTATTGTTTCTGGTGGGGCATTAATTAGTGCAGCACTCCTGTCGACATTGTCAGGCTTCGGATGTCTGGAAAGGGGGAAGCTGGCTTCATGAATCCTACATGGACGATATTTTTTATTTTTCCCAATATATGCTTTTTTTTATGTAAGAATGTTTTGACACACATCTGCTGTTTGTATCGGATCAAATATTAAGTGCATGACTATTATAGTCTGTTTTATCTCACACATGCTGTGTCCAAAATCACTCGCTATACATTCGGACAGCATTTTGTAGTGCTGTCCGAATGTATAGTGAGAATTATTACACCCTATATAGTGGCCTCATAGTATCCCACAATGCATCATGAAACATAGTGTACAACTGATGGTCACTAACCAAGCAATATATCCCAACATGCATTGCAGTTGCACTGAAAGAAAAAAAAGTGTTGGGGTGAATGGATGGAGGAAGAAACATAAACAGACATTCAAGTACAATTAAAGATAGTAAGAGAATAGAAAATAAGCTAAACTAGAATAAGACGGATAAAATGCAAGAATAAAAGTTAGAGCGCCGAGCAAGGAATTAATCAAAAGCCTCAAATTTTGATGTAATAAAAGGCAGTGGTAAAGAAGAAAGGATTCAGCCTTGATTTAAAAGAACTGAAAGATGCAGCAGACACAAAGTACTTTGTATTTATTAATGTGGGAAATACGCTGATATATCACAAAAATACATGCGTGTATTTATTATTTTGAAAACCCACCAGCAGACTGATCTGGTGTAATGGATGTGGGTGGGGCATAAACAGGGACGAGACAAGGAACTATTTTCCTGCATTTATTTGCTCCTGCAGAAGACAATACAACATGATTAATTGCCTTCTGGTCTTTTTCTCTGCACCTCTGCTCCCTCAGCAGGCATAATGGCACCGTCAGATTTCATTCTTTTTCTTAAAATACATGCAGTTACATTAAATCATCATAATAATACTGTGCACAGCTCATTATACATGTTGTTGGTCAAAAGCTATTCAAAATGGCAGAAAAAGTTACGCAAAGTTACAGTAACTTATAACAACAAATCTCATCAAAAACCTGAGAAACCTTATTCGCCCTTTTCACAAATCCCACAATCCACTGCGTGGTTGGGAACTTCTGGTGACCAGCCCCATGCTGCTGATAACAGTACAAAAACCAATATTGGGCTATATAATCAGTTTCGATGTTCAAATATCGGATGATCAATTATTATTACAGGTTTACATGGTCTCACAGATTTTATCAAGATTAATACTGCTCGAAATGATTGCATGTTTACAATTTGTCATCAGTTTCTATGTTCAAATTTCAGATGTAAGCTGAAATGTGATGTTATTAGACTGCTTATATATGTCTAGTTACTGGTTCCATGGTATTTTTCATCAGCACAGAAGCTTTTAATCGGTCAGCCTTATATTATCGCCCATACAGACCTTTCACTTTCTGCATTGTTTACACGAAATCCATGTTCCAACTCCTCAGCACTATAACTCTGGACAACAACATTAACAGTGTACATTTACACTGATGACAAATTGTAAACCTACAATCATTTCGAGCAGTATTAATCTTGAAAAAATCTGTGAGACCATGTAAACCTGTAATAATATTTGAACATCCGATATTTGAACACTGAAACTGATTATATAGCTCAGTATTGGTTTTTGTACTGTTATCAGCAGCCTGGGGCTGGCCACCAGAAGTTCCCAACCACGCAGTGGGATTCGTGAAAGGGGCGATTACAACAAGAGAAACAGTGACACCTTGTGGGCAAAGAAAAGCAGTGTGTATGGCGTGAGGTGACTAAACAGAGACAGCGATAATGATAACATTTAACAAAGAAAAACATGTACCTGCAGAAGACAATACAACACAATCAGTTGCCTTCTGGTCTTTTTCTCTGCACCTCTGCTCCTAAACATACAAAATAACCAAGTTTATACAAGAAAAAAAAGGGTGCTAAAAGGCTAAAGTCTCTGCAGTGCTACACTGGTCACATGATGCAGGCAGTCCTCTGTAGTACAAATGGCGTCCAGAAAGCTAACTGAAAACTTCTACTAAAACTTATATTAGCGGTAAAACCACCACAAAACAGCTGGGTGACGCTATCGGTATCAACCTTAAATAATATGCGCCAAAAGTTACAACATAAGTGACTTGTTTTCAAAAGAAAACAATAAAACATCGCAGCAGCATTTTCCCACACGACTTACCCTCAGCAGATGTGATGGCACTGTGACGGGAAGAAGGCAGGAGCAGAAACCCAAGAGGTACAGAAAAGGTGATGGCCAAAAAGTACCTTCCATAGGAAATGTAAATGAAAACAACTCATTGACATAAAATTCACAAATACTCAACAGAATAATTAGCCTAGTAAACTAGACCCACCCGCCTAGCGGCCAAAAATATTTTTGCCCGCGAGTGGGTCTAGCCTCGGACCATATCAACAACACACCCCGGGCATCAAATCGTGCCCGCCAATCACAACGCAAGGTTTTTGTTTGGATTCTTTGGGCGGGCTTTTGCAGGAGTGACGACAAGGCTGTGCGACGCTGGAGAAAGCACAACAGGAAAGATGGCTACGGCTATTGAACAGCGCTCGTTTGACTCCGCTTTGGAATCAGTTTTAGAAGAATTAGACTTGGAGTTTTCGTTGAAACATGAGCAGGAAGAGGCTCTCCGCTCATTCCTTTTCAAGAAGGACGTTTTGCTGTCACATTTAGTCTGGCTTGCCAGGCTACTCCCCCACTGCTTTCTGTCGCTCTGACTATGTCACAGTCACTGTTGCGCTGATTGGTCAGAGCGTTGGCCTATACGCACAAAGACAATTTGAAAGACAATGGGTTGTTCCTACCCACACCCTTCGGAAATGTCTACGACCAAGACCAGACTAAATATTCACATTTAGTCTGGCTTGCCAGGCTACAGAATAATTAAATGTTAAATAAAATTTCAAATACACATTGGAAACAAGAATTAATAAAGTGCATTTTTAACACCATTGCAGCCACCCCCACTGAATTTTATCGAAAATGAGCACCAACCTACACAATTTGCATTACATAAAACACTGCAAACTGATAAATCACAAAGAGTCAACTTCAAGAAAACCAACACCAAATGTATCACATAAGGATTAAATGGTATGAGAGCAGCGCTTATCCCTCAACCCAGGATCTGGCAATAGGGTGCCTTGTACACCCCACTAGGCTCCAAAACCTAGTGTAGTGCAAGCTCATGACCGAGAAGAAAATGAAAACAGAGGAACATTATACCATTACAAAATAAAATCACTTTTAAACCCACAAGTGCATCGGCTATCTGATATAGGTTTTAGTCAGCAAAAGTCTGGAACATAGATTTGCCAACAGCTTTAACATTGAATTTGTCCTGAACAACATCCTGCCTGGACATGGTTCGTATTAACCTGTTCACGGGCTTAACTAGACGACCAAATCTTGACCTGACCTGTGTTTGTGCACTGGAATGACCACAGGGTGTGGGTGAGGTCTGGTCAACAGTGTGCAGAGTGTCTGATGTATTGTCGGTCTATGTCATGGTGTCGAGAGCAGGGTCTGGCTGTCTCACATTTGCTGGTACAGCTACAGCAGTCACAGGGTCAGAATCACAGGTCACAGACTGATCGGTCACATGGTCCTCAGGTGAGAACGATGTGTCCTGGGGCTCAGAAGTCAAGCTCGTCATGTCATTAACAGCTGCCTCTGTCAGACTTGGTTCAGACAACTGTATAATCCATTCTATGGTTCTCCTCTCAGAGTCCACAGGTTCTGGATTGGTCAAGTGTTGCTCTCCCACAGTCACAGGTGAGTTTCTGTCACTTTCAGTATCAAGGCAGTCACTAGCCACACAAAGACTCTCTCTCTCTCAGACAAGGTCTCCCCTGACTTTCCTACATCAGCAGTTTCTGTGTCAGACATGGATGAGACAAAATCAAAATTTCCCATGTGTCTGCCACAGGGAGAAAATTGACCAGCATCAGTAGGTTGAATTAGTATTCATCTCATTATCTCTAGCCGCTTTATCCTTCTACAGGGTCACAGGCAAGCTGGAGCCTATCCCAGCTGACTACGGGCGAAAGGCGGGGTACACCCTGGACAAGTCGCCAGGTCATCACAGGGCTGACACATAGACAACCATTCACACTCACGGTCAATTTAGAGTCACCAGTTAACCTAACCTGCATGTCTTTGGACTGTGGGGGAAACCGGAGCACCCAGAGGAAACCCACGCGGACATGGGGAGAACATGCAAACTCCACACAGAAAGGCCCTCGCCGGCCACGGGGCTCGAACCCAGGACCTTCTTGCTGTGAGGCGACAGCGCTAACCACTACACCACCGTGCCGCCCTAGTATTAGTATTAATTAAAGTTAATTTTTCCCCTTAAATTATAACTCCCCTCATGGATACTGAATAATTTTTGTATATTTATTGGTAATAGATTATTTTTAGCTTTAAACATTATTTGAGCTGTTTGATAATCCACGATATCTGTAAATTTTAGTAATTTGGACTGTAAAAATAATGAGTTTGTGTGTTCCTGATAGCCAACGTTGTGAATGATCCATATTGCTCTTTTTTGAATGATGGTTAGTGGCCGTATTGATGTTTTGTAATTGTTGCCCCAAACCTCAGCACAGTATTGAAAGTATGGTGAAACAAGGGAACAGTAAAGAGTGTTGAGTGATTTCTGATCCAAAACCTTTTTTGCTTTGTTTATTATTGCAATGCTTCTTGAGACTTTAGTTTGTACGTGTCTGACATGCGATTTCCAATTGATTCTGTCATCTGTGGTTACCCCCAAAAATTTAATTTCATGAACTCTTTCTATTTCAACTCCATCTATTTTTATTAGTACCTGTGTATTCAGTGTACAATTACCAAATAACATTATTTTTGTCTTGCTCAGATTTAGTGATAACCTGTTTCTATCAAACCATTTTTTTAGTTTGTTCATTTCTATAGTGATATCCTTCTGTAATTTTTGTAAGTTATCCCCAGAATAGAAAATATTTGTGTCATCAGCAAACAGCACAAAATGCAATACCTTAGTGACTTATATCATTAATGTACAAAATGAAAAACTTGAAAAATGTTTGAATTATTATATGGGTGAAAGCCCGACGTGCTGCAGGAAAATTGGGAGGAGGGACCTTCACCTAGTAAGAATGAAATTCAATACATTCTCGACCTGTGCGCAAAGCTTCATACCCTCACGCGCTTAACCCAGGAGAATTTGCGGCAGGCACAAGAACGTCAAGCCCTGCTGTACGACCGGGGCACATGCCTTAGAGAGTTCACGCCAGGCAATCCCCTGACTTCTCTCTCCCCTTTATTTTGCAGACAGATGGATCAGACAGAGGGCTGAGGGGCGTTTTGTCCCAGAATCTGGAGGGCAAGGAATGCCCCACACTGTACATCAGCCGCAAGCTCTCAATGCATGAGAGTAAGTACAGCACCATCAAGAACCCACCATCAAGTGGGTGGTCCTCACCCTCCGTTACTACCTGCTGGGGCACCCTTTCACCCTGTGTTCGGACCATGCGCCCTTCCAGTGGCTCCACTGCATGAAAGATGCCAATGCGCAGATCACCCATTGGTATCTAGCCCTCCAGCCATTTAAACTTGAGGTGGTCCACAGGCCAGGGGTGCAGATGGTAGTGGTGGACTTCCTGTCCCGTCGGGGGGAGTCCGCTGCAGGCTGGACGGCTCCCCGGCCTGAGTCGGGCAGTGGGGGCATGTGGCAGTGGGGGCGTGGCCTAGTGTCAATTTGTGAATGGAGGAGGGGACCAGGGAAGGTGAGTGGCAGTCTCAATGTACCTGTGGTTAATTAATGTTGTATCTGTGTTGTTGCAGTGACGGAGGATAGAAACTGAGGGAGAGAGCAGAGAGAGGGGAGCTCTCCCGACCAGAACACGTGTGTGTGTGTGTGTGTGTGTGTGTGTGTGTGTGTGAGTGACTGTGTGAGCAGCGAGTGAGTAAAGCTGAAAAGCAAAAAAATAAGGAAAATAAAGTGTGTGTGTGAACATCGGCTCTGGCCTGCTGTGCTTCTGTACTCCACCCACATCAGGGACTTATTACACAAACGTTCGTTTTCCAGCGCAAAATTAAATGTTATAGAAAAAAAAAGTTTGTATCTGAGCAGCAGATTCCATAAGAGAGCACTTTTCAGATGAAAAAAGAAAACACAATGAAGGCTACTGGGTTTTGGTGCAAAATGAAGAAGTGAGTGTGACAGTCAAAGTGTCCAGAAGAACTGTGGCTGGTTCTGTAAGATGCTCAGGAAAACCTACAGATCATTTCCACATAAAGATAAGATCGCCTTTTATTATCCTCATCTCATCTCATTATCTCTAGCCGCTCCATCCCTCTACAGGGTCGCAGGCAAGCTGGAGCCTATCCCAGCTGACTACGGGCGAAAGGCGGGGTTCACCCTGGACAAGTCGCCAGGTCATCACAGGGCTGACACATAGACACAGACAACCATTCACACTCACATTCACACCTACGCTCAATTTAGAGTCACCAGTTAACCTAACCTGCATGTCTTTGGACTGTGGGGGAAACCGGAGCACCCGGAGGAAACCCACGCGGACACGGGGAGAACATGCAAACTCCACACAGAAAGGCCCTCGCCAGCCCCGGGGCTCGAACCCAGGACCTTCTTGCTGTGAGGCAACAGCACTAACCACTACACCACCGTGCCACCCCTTTTATTATCCTACAAGAGTAAATTTACATTGTTACAGCAGCAAAATATATAAAGAGAAAAAGATAAGGCAGTGAAGGAGTAGTGCAAAAGTACTAAGTATACAAAAAAGGATGTATATAAAAGAAATAAACTACAAATTTAGAGATAAAAAATTTACAAATTTGCATAAATAGGGACCACAATGGAAATAAGTGTTTACACTTTCTTGTGTCATCCCAATATTTTAATGTTTTTTGTGCTTGTGTTTTATATATTATGTACAAGATCATTTTTATATTGAATAAATCAACAATAAAAATTAACAGGTTTGCAGAAATATAATTAACATAAGGGTATTACAAAGGTGGTATTGCACGTGTAAGTATTGCACAGGTAGTATTACCAGTATTATCCATGTAGTATTGCACAAGTAAGTCAGTATATTGCACAAGAGCCATTTTAACCATGTGTAGCGAGCAGTTCACTGTAAAGTACTGATGCTGATAGTCAGTGCACACAGTATATGTTCAGAAGGGGTTTCAATGGATGTAGAAGTGATCTGGACAGAATTGTTGATTATTGTGAGGAGAGTCTGGTGCTGTGCTTGGTGAGGTGCCGGTTGTACAGTCTCACGGCAGTAGGGAGGAAGGAGCTGCTGTATCTCTCCTTAACACACTGCAGATGGAGGAGCCAGTCATGGAAGGAGCTGTCCAGTGCTGCTACTGTCTCCTGCAGTGGATGGGAGGTGTTCACCATTAAGGATGACAACTTGGTCAACATCCTCCTCTCCCCCACTACGTCCACGGAGTCCAGTGCACAGCCCAGGACAGATCCTGCCTTCCTAATCAGTTTGTTTTTTCCTCTCTGCTGTTGTGATACTGCTTCCCCAACAGATAACTCCATAGAATATGGCTGATGCCACCACAGAGTCATAAAAAGAGTTCAGAAGTGGACCCTGAACTCCAAAGGCCCTGAGCCTCCTAGCAGGTGGAGTCTGCTCTGGCCTTTCTTGTACAGGGCGTGTGTGTGATCAGTCCAGTCCAGTTTATTGTTCAGATGAACACCTAGGTACTTGTAGCTCCTAACGGTCTCAATGTCCTTTCCCTGAATGTCCACTGGGGTAGGTGAAGAGAACCTCGTCCTGTGGAAATCCACCACCAGTTCCTTGGTTTTACTTGTATTGATCTGGAGGGAGCAGTCCACAAAGTTACTTGTCAGTTCTCTGTACTCGCCATCTAGGCTATAGCCCACAATAGCAGAGTCATCTGAGAACTTTTGTAGATGAAAGGTATTGTATCTAAAGTCCGCAGTGTAAAGTGTGAACAGAAATGGGGCCAGGACTGTCCCCTGTGGAGCCCCTGTGCTGCAAAGAATGGTGTCTGACACACATTCCTTCAGTCTCACATACTGTGGTCTGTTTGTGAGATAGTTCATAGTCCACAAAGTAAGATAATGGTCCACCCCTGCACTCTCCATCTTACTCCTCAGAAGAGTCAGCTGGATGGTGTTGAAGGCACTGGATAGATCAAAGAACATGATTCTAACAGTGCTTCCTGCCTTTTCAAGATGAGAGAGAGATCTATGAAGCAGGTAGATGACTGCATCTTCCACCCCAATGCCTGGCTGGTAGGCAAACTGCAGGGGATCCATAACTGGCCCCACCAGTGTGCGGAGATGTGCCAGAACAAGTCTTTCCAGAGCCTTCATCAGGTGAGAGGTCAGTGCCACTGGTCCATATCCGTTTAAATCAGTGGGGTGTGCAGTTTTTGGTATCGGAACTACACATGATGTCTTCCAAAGGACCGGCACTCTTTCCTGTTCCAGGCTCAAGTTGAAAATGTCCTGCACTATTCCACACAGCTGGTCAGCACAATGCCTCAGGAGCCCAGGGTTGATGCCATCAGGACCTGCAGCCTTTCTTACCTTCATTTTATTCAGTTCCCTCTTGACTTGTTCTCTGTTGAAGGACAAAGAAGAGCACAGCTGAGTGCTTGGTGTTATGCATGGAGGTGTGAAGCACTGAGCTGGAGGTATGATGGTTGAGGGGTGCTGAGAGAGTGAGAAGGAGGTCTGTGAGCTGGGTGACGATGACCAGGAAGAGACAGTAGCAGTAACAGTGGGCTGATCTGGGGGGAGGGCCAGTGCCTGATCAAATCTGTTAAAGAAGTTGTTCAGGTTGTTTGCCCATTGCAACTCACCTCCAAGCTGCCTATTGGACTCCTTAAGCCCTGTGTGACGGCCATGAGCTTTTGAGTAATGATTGTTTTTTTTTTCTGTTTAGTGCGTCTCCCCAATCTGTCTTGAAGCGCAGGTGTGTGCAAGGGGCGGGCCGCTTCTAATGGACTATGGCTTCCACCGGCGCGCAGGCGGAGCCTCTCCTTCAAAACGAGCGTCACCCGCGACCGAGGGGGGCTTTTTTTTTTCTTCTCACCCGCACTCTACAGACACACAGCACATTCCACTCCACTCCTGCATTTGCACACACTACTGATAGCCTACCATCCCTCCTTACACTATTGAATTTGATCGCAATTTTTGTTGAAACTGAGATTTTGGGACTTTTAAAAAATAAATAATACGTTGGATTTTTCCTTGCAAACGTCGTGTCGTCTCCCCCATTCTTTTTGGTATTGTGGTGACTCCCCTAGGTCACAACAATATGGGGGCTCGTCTAATTTCTTTTTTTTTGCTGAATTTTTCCCTCTCGCTCCTCCGCTTTGGGTTTGCCACGTGAATATCTGTGTTTGTTTGCACTTCCGACATTTGTTTCGTCCCACTTCACTTCTTTTGTGGGGGGCAGCGTGCGTGCGTTTGCCTATTTTCACTTTTACCTTTCGGTAATTGTTTGATAGTCGCCTAGGTGGCGTTTGTAATCATTGGGGTATTCCCCACTCGGGTGTTGGCTGTTAAGATAACCCGGTACTGCTGCTCTTTTGGTAGTCTCACCACAGCGTACCTTCCCTGATAGGCTGAGGGTGTGCTCTTGGGCGCACCATTTCTTTTTTCAGTTTGTTTTTTTCGCGGTGAAGGTGGGTAGTAGCAGTTGTCTCGGGTGCACCTCCGGGGTGCGCACCTCATGTGCCCACTGGTTTTGTGTGCTTAAAATCCCCCCATCGGTAACCGCAGAAGACCTAGGGTCTACTTAGTTTAGTTTTGAAAGTGTTTTAGTTGGGTAGATGGGGATGTAAGCGTGAGACTGCTGATAACAGTTGTGTGGTTATTTGGTTTTGGATTTTCGGTACGCCTTGAATAAAGCAGGCTGTTTTTTTTTGGATATGTCGATCGTCGACGATTCCGTTGCCACTCCCTCTGTGGAGACGTTTAATTTATTAACTAAAATCCAGCTCTTGGACATTGCCGAGCGTTATAAGGTTCCTCACTGCGTCGTGGCAGCGATAAAATCGCAGTGAAAATCCTGAGGGCTACGGGCTACATAGAGTCTTTCATTTGTAGGTCCGTCTTGCCCTTTTCAACGTCTTCTGATACTGGCCAGTGTGTTTTTGTTCGTGGCATTAATTTGAATGTCCTGACCGTGCCCTTACACAGCGTGTACCTAGAGTCCGTTTTGGTAAGTGGAGATGTTTCACTCGGTGTGCGGCCTATGCTCCCTGTCCGTGGGGTTTCTGTTATTCTTGGGAATGGGTTAGCTGGGGCTTGTGTATGGGCAAATGGGGTGATTGAATGTGGGGGTATCCAAAATTCAAGTAGTGCTCTCCCAGACCGTGAAGTTGCGCCTGTGTCCGTGGTAACGCGCTCGTCCAGTAAAAGGACATCTGCGCTGGAGAACGATGATGCTCATTCTTTAACTGGTTTGCCGGCCTTGATCTCTTGCCAGCAGGTGATTGACGCGCAGCGGTCGGATGCTTCCCTGCAGACGCTGTTTCCCAAGGCTCGTGGCTGTGACGATGACGTATCTGAAGGTTACATACTGAAGGACGAGGTCTTGATGCGTAAACGCCCTCCAAGCGGCCCAGCTGACGAACATGCGTGGCAGGTAGTGGTGCCAACCACCTTGCGTAGCCTGGTGTTAAAAACTGCCCATGATGACGCCGGGCACATGGGTGTCCGTAAAACCTACGACCGAGTCACACGCTACTGCTACTGGCCTAGGGTAAAACGTGACATTACGGAACATGTGCGAGCCTGCCATGTCTGTCAACAGACTGGCAAGCCTAATCAAATGCCAAAACCAGTTCCTCTGTGACCCATCACCCCTGCGCCAAAACCGTTCGAACACCTTGTCATTGATTGTGTCGGGCCACTTCCTCGGTCCAAAACTGGATGCAATTATTTGCTAACTGTCATCTGTCAAACCACCCGTTATCCTGCGGCGTACCCGCTTCGGTCCACTACAGCCAAACCCATTGTCAAAGCGCTGTCTCAGTTCATGTCAGTGTTTGGTATCCCAAAAACCATACAGTCAGACCGCGGAATGAACTTTACCTCCAAAACCTTTGGCCAGGTGTTGCGCTTACTGAACATCCGTCACAACAAGGCGTCAGCATACCACCCCCAAAGCCAAGGGGTCTTAGAACGGTTCCACCAAACGCTCAAGTCCATGTTGAGAGCGTACTGTGTGGAGCTGGGAAGCTCCTGGGATGAAGGACTGCCCTGGTTGCTGTTGGCGGCCAGAGAGGTGACCCAAGAAAGCACTGGCTTTAGCCCAAACGCGCTGGTGTTTGGCCATACAGTGCGAGGTCTGGTAGCAACGTTGATGGGCGATGTTGACTTGTCTAGCGGTCCTCCGCAATCTTTAACTGACTACGTCAATGGGTTTCGCCGTAGATTGTATGAGGTGGGGAAAATCGCACGGGAAAAGCTGCTTTCCACGCAAACCAAAATGAAAAAAGCATATGACAAAAAGACTGTACGTCGCGTGTTTAAAGTTGGCGATCAAGTAATGGCCCTTCTCCCAGTCGTGCATTCGCCTTTCCAGGCCAAATTCGCTGGCCCTTACAGGATTGTTCGCGTAGAGCAAAATGACAATTATGTGGTGGCAACACTGGACCGGAAGACTAAAACCCAACTGTATCACGCCAACTTGCTGAAACAATATTTTGATCAGGCAAAGGTTGAACCTGCTACTGCTTTGGCTACCTCTGTCTGTCCTCTCTCTTGCTTGTCTGTGGCAGGGTCGGCTGGGGAGAACGACAGACGTCCATCCTCGGGTGAGATGACTCCCCCAGCGGTGGCAGCACTGCAGGAGGTAGAGGTTCGTGAACCTGACGATGCGGTCTTGTTAGGAAGGCTCAAAAATTCTGAGTCATTGGCTAACCTTCCGATGCTGTTTAACCATCTTACCCCACAACAGTTGTCTGAATTGGAAGCTTTGATAAAGGAATTTCCGTCCTTGTTCTCCGACACCCCCACCCAAACATCTGTGCTTACCCATGACATTGACATTGGGGACTCTCCCCCCATTAAACAGCGTTTTTACAGGTTTTCCAGGGAAAGACAAAAAATCCTGGAGGGGGAAGTGCAGTATTTGTTGAAACACGACCTGGCTGAGCAGTCGTACTCTAGCTGGGCTTCGCCTTGCATCTTGGTGAACAAACCCGACGATACCTATCAATTCTGTACGGACTACCGTAAATTAAACGGCGTCACTAAACCTGACTCCTTTCCACTACCACGCGTAGACGACTGCGTTGATCAGGTGGGATCTGCCAAGTTCGTAAGCAAGTTTGACCTGCTCAAGGGATATTGGCAGATTCCCTTGACTGCCCGTGCACGAGAAGTCTCCGCGTTTGTTACACCCACAGGTCTCTACGTTTACAAGGTGATGAGTTTTGGATTGCGTAACGCGCCTGCCACCTTCCAGAGATTAATGAATAAAGTTGTCGCACATCTGGAAGGCGTTGCGGTGTTTCTGGATGATGTGGTCCTGTGTAGCGAAACGTGGGAATCACATTTGCATCGCATCCACCAGCTTTTCACACGGTTGGCCCAAGCCAACCTTACGATCAACCTGGCCAAATGCGAGTTCGCTAAAGCAACGGTTACCTATCTTGGCAAAGTGGTGGGGCAAGGTCTCGTGCGCCCTATTCGCGCCAAAGTCTTGGCTATTGACGCATTTCCACAACCAACTTCAAAAAAGGAACTTATGAGGTTCCTGGGGATGATTGGCTATTACAGAGGGTTTTGCCAAAACTTTTCGTCTATCGTAACACCCCTCACTGATCTGCTCAAAAAGAGCAAACCGTTTGTTTGGAGTCCTGCTTGTCAAAACGCTTTTGACAAGATCAAAAGCGTCCTCACCTCTGCGCCACTCCTCGCGGCACCGAAATTGTATGAGCCTTTTAAATTGCAAGTTGACGCAAGCGGGGTAGGCGCTGGAGCTGTTCTACTGCAAGAGGATGATGAGGGTGTTGAAAAACCAGTGTGTTACTTTTCGCGTAAATTCAACACTTATCAGTTGCACTACTCCACCATCGAAAAAGAAGCGCTCGCCTTGATTTGGGCCCTTCAACATTTCGATGTGTACCTGGGGGGTAGCGTAAGCCCAATTACGGTCTACTGCGACCACAACCCCCTTACCTTTCTCCACTCCCTCCAAAATCCCAACCAAAGACTAATGCGCTGGTGTATTTTCTTGCAACCTTTCCATCCAAACATCAAACACATCCCAGGGAAAGAGAATGTGGTAGCAGACGCGCTGTCATGCTCTCCAGCCCCATAGATCTACCCACTGTGTTTGTAATGGTGTTATACTGTGTCTTCTATTCCAGGGCCCGGAATTTGAAGGCACTGCTGGGTTGCCACCAGGCCAAGTCGGGTTGGTGATGTAGTATGAAAATAGTGAACATGTATTTGTGACTGTTTTGTGTGAATGCCTTTGGTGTATGGTGTTATATCCCCTTGATATTTGCAACTTAGAAACGCTACTAAATGTGGACTAAAGTGGCTTGAGAAAGCAAGAACCAAATACGCTTGTGTTGATTGATAACCATGGTTAGACTGTAAAATGTTTTGAGAATTTAGAAATTGTAAGTGCACTAACTATTTTGTGTTTTCGGAGGGTATTTATTTGCTGGAAACCCATGGGGTTTCTCTTAAAGGGGGAGGTGTGACGGCCATGAGCTTTTGAGTAATGATTGTTTTTTTTTCTGTTTAGTGCATCTCCCCAATCTGTCTTGAAGCGCAGGTGTGTGCAAGGGGCAGGCCGCTTCTAATGGACTATGGCTTCCACCGGCGCGCAGGCGGAGCCTCTCCTTCAAAACGAGCGTCACCCGCGACCGAGGGGGGCTTTTTTTTTCTTCTCACCCGCACTCTACAGACACACAGCACATTCCACTCCACTCCTGCATTTGCACACACTACTGATAGCCTACCATCCCTCCTTACACTATTGACTTTGATCGCAATTTTTGTTGAAACTGAGATTTTGGGACTTTTAAAAAATAAATAATACGTTGGATTTTTCCTTGCAAACGTCGTGTCGTCTCCCCCATTCTTTTTGGTATTGTGGTGACTCCCCTAGGTCACAACACCCTGAGATGGTTTTAAGGTCCCTCCAGACTCCACTCACATTGCTCTGCTGCAGCTGATCCTCCATCCTCCTCCTGTAGTGGTCTTTGCCTTCCCTGATCTTTCTTCTCAGCTCCTTCTGTACCCTCCTCAATTCCTCTCTGTTTCCTGATCTGAATACCCTCTTCTTCTCATTCAGGAGAGCCTTCAGCTCAGGATTGACCCAGGGTTTGTTGTTTGAGAAGCACCGTACTGTTTTAGTGGGCACAGTGTTCTCCACACAGAAGTTTATATAGTCCGTGATGCAGCTCATGAGGCTGTCTACGTTCTCATGGGGCTCACGAAGAACATCCCAGTCTGTAGTGCCAAAGCAGTCCTTCAAAGCCTCATAAGGCTCATCAGTCCAATTCTCACCTGTTGTGTATTCACTGGATGTCTGTGAACAATACGTCTGTAGACTGGTAGGAGATGCACCAAGTTGTGATCAGATTTGCCCGGGGGGAGGGGTGATGTACTATATGCTTCCTTGGTGTTGGCATAAAACAGATCCAGTGTCTTATTGTCTCTTGTGCTGCATGTTACGTACTGTTTGAAGTTGGGGAGAGTGGAGGACAGGGAAGCATGGTTGAAATCCCATGTGACAAGTTGAGCTTACTTAAAAGAATCTAGGAAACCGATTGCACTAAAAAAGGGTAAGTAAATATAACTAATAGTCTTATGCTTACTTCATATCTACTTGTTAAGTTTGCTTTAAATCTAATTGTATTTACTTAATTTTGTGAAGTTAATTAAACTTAAAAGTTACCAACTTAAGTAAGCCAAGTTAGTCTGACTTAACTGAACAGTTGTGTTTACTCAGTAGAATCTAGGAAACTGATTGCACTAAAAAAATCAAGTAAGCAGAACAAAGAATGATAAGTTTGCAGGCTTATTTTATTATTGGAACAAAATGTAATTCTGTGCATTAAGCCAAGGCCACTGTTTGTGGAAACAAATGAAATGACACAATAAAAACAAATATGTAAGCCTTGTAGAATAATCTTTTATATGCAAATCTTTCTAAGTAAATGTAAAAACATATCTTTTTCTCTAACATTACTTAAGACTTCAACAAGGCTCCTTTTATCACAATACCAATATTCAATTAAGCTTCAGCCAGCTTTCAAGTTAAATGAAACACAAACAATGCATATGCTTTGAACTGTAATAAACAAAACAAAATGCAAAAATAGGTGGATTTATACAGGCAATCTGGGTATTTGAATTTCCCAAAGCTATGGCCACTAACAACTTGCAGTAGAAATATCCCTTAAGATTTTGCGGTCACTATCCAGTATTTAAAACTATGTGTATTAATGCTGGTATGGTCTGAGTTATCTAGAACGCAAGATAATTTAAGCAACTCCACCCAATTCAACAAATAATTTCAAATGTATATTTTTCACAAAGACAGAAAAGTGGTGCATCTAGTACAACTTAACTGGTAGTTAAGGCTCACTCAGTATTTAGAGCCATTCTCCATGCCAAAACAAAGACACAAAGGATATCTCCTAACAACCCATGGCCATAATATAACACTAGTACTATTCAGTTACCCAGGAAATCTGTTGTTTAGTTCACTGTTGTAATATGAAAGTGGAAGTAAACTTTCCATGAGAAAAGACATATCCTCTCACTTTTCTATTTTCATGTTGACTGCCATCAAATCTTTCTGTAACATCTATAACATTTGGGGGTGGTGTGTCCCAACATTTTAAAACAAACATTTGGATAAGTACACAAAGAGGTTCTTTGCAATCATCTGACTCATTCCCTGACTTCTCAAAATGACTCTGCTCTATTTTCAAAAGACGTCTAATGCCACTTACACTCAATCAAGCTTTTATTTACTAAACTTCACAAACTAGTTTGGATTAATCAAGATGGGATTAAACCTCCAACCAATATCCCACAGACTGGGACACTATAGAAACTTCAGTATAACAAGTAACCAAAATCATCCATCTGTGACTGACTGTAACTTACTAAGAACTTTGCAGGGATGAGTTGCAAGTATATGAGTTTAACACTCAAATTAAGTGTCTATGCTTCAGGATCCCTTGCTATTTTAAGGATCTGCCGGCATTACACCCACCTACTGCAAAAGAGCATTTTTCAAGCTCTGAAGTTTTGGTCTCAGGTTACCTACACCCAGGTTGAGCATCACCCTCTGAATGAAGTCAAAGGTGTTCTTTAGTCTTTGTGGATAATCCAAATGAAGAGCGTATATTAGTCCAAATGTAACACAAAATGCTTGTGTGTGGCTTTCAATGTCATCCATGACGATATTACCTTCCAGTATGATAGCAGTGCTGGAGGGTTCAAAGTGCAGGGCATGTGGACCTGGTTGCTGTCTGTCTTCAGGTATAACAGTCAATAGTCAAGTCAAGTTTATTTGTGTAGCGCTTTTAACAATAAACATTGTCGCAAAGCAGCTTTACAGAATTTGAACGACTTAAAATATGAGCTAATTTTATCACTAATCTATCCCCAATGAGCAAGCCTGCGGTGATGGTGGCAAGGAAAAATTCCCTCAGACGACATAAGGAAGAAACCTCGAGAGGAACCAGACTCAAAAGGGAACCCATCCTCATTTGTGCAACAACAGACAGCATGACTATAACATTAACAGTTTTAACATGAAGTCAGTTTCGTTGATGTTATAAACTCTTCATTGATGGAAACTTGAGTGCAAAACTGTTCATGACAACTGCAGTCCTAAAGTTAGCAAGTCAACTGTAGTCCTCAGCCATAAAAGCATTACTGTAAGAGTCCAGAACGTCCTCCAGGTGTAACTTTCAACTGTCCTCATGGGGCCGTCCTCCACAGGAGCGATGCGATAAGATTCCAACCAGACACAGGGCACCAGGATGGATCAAGCAGGTCCGAGGGGCAGAAGAGGTCAGCATCAAGATCCCAGGACTGACATGTAACTCAGAGGGACAGATTGGGGGGGGAGGGAGAGAAAACACAGGTTGTTAGGTATGCCCTAAAAATGACACAAGTATTAAGTCTGTGTGGTAGGCTCGCAGAGACGAGAGTCTTGACATCAGGCATAACACAACAATGGCATGTTAATATGGTTAAAAAATATCATGACCTGCTCTGGCTGGATGCTTGATTGGGTGATAGGAGCACACTCCTCAGCAATGATGGGATGCAGATGGGACCCTTAGGGCTGGCCAAGACAATTCAATTCAGATAATTCAATACCCCAACAGGAACTTGTGTGACATCTGCGATGGTATCAGTCAGTGCATTTACATGCACATCCAAATCGAGCTACTGTCGGTAATCGAGCTAAGGGTCCCAGCAGGGGTGCCAGAGAAATCCAATCCTACATGCACACAAGGAAATCGAGCTATTGTGTGAGGTACATTGTGCACCCGAGCCACAGGTGGCGCTACACGCCCCATCGTGTTGGTACACTTCCGGTTGTCGTCATGAAGAAGAGCTATTCAAGAGTATAAACAAAGTTATCAGTTCCGTGTTCACAAGAAGACCTCTTCTGCTGCTCGCTACTACTACTGTTGTCATGCCGACCGAGGCTGTTGTGTTTCCCGCTTGTGGTCTCGTCACTCGTCACTTCCGGAAGGGGCAGTGCTGAAGTAAGTAGCTCGACTACGTAGCTCGATAGGGTTTACATGCACTAAGTAGCTCGGCTACAATCGCATAATCTAGGTCGCGTAGCTCGATTACGAGAAATCCAGTTCGGTTCGATTTCAGCCGAGCTAAGGTGTTTCCATGGCATTTAGAACTTCAATTTCAGTCGAGCTACGGCAGAAATTTGATTTTCTCTATGTGCATGTAAACACAGTGAGTGTCCTGCAGATATAAATAAAGATTAAAAACTAATTTGAAAATTTTGGCTTCATAGTACAAAACCTTCAACATACCAAATTATGTGTGGCACCCTGGACAGCAACTACTTTAAAAGGATAGTTCGGGATTTTTGACATGAATCTGTATGGCATCCCCATCAATAGTGTCGTGCAAACACACTGACTTACCCCTGACAGCATCCTGAGAGTCCAGTTCTTGTCCAGTTTTGGTCCAGACGAAAGTAGTCCGGCAAGTTTGTTGGGGGTCACGAAAGTAAAACGTTTTTTGTCTCAAAACGTTTTTTGTATGTGTTCAAAAGAGTGATATATTTGCATCACAAAACCGTTGCCAAATAAAAAGTCAGACCTCGAAATCGCTTGGCACTATTTTCTCTCCCTCGGTATCACTGCGCGCTGCCGCCAGGTGACAGCCACGGCTGTTTCATTCATTGTTTTAGTGATGGGAATTTCGGCTCTTTTGGCTCTTCTTACTATAAGGAGCCGGCTCTTTCGGCTCCCAAACAGCTCCTGAGATTTTATTTTTGATTTAAAGGAGTACGCCACCCCCAGATGAAATTGAGTCAGTCCCTGCAGTCCCTAGAGTTGGATGAGTGAGCCAAAGCGTTTTGTAGCTGACCCAGCCATTGTCCTGATCTAGAAACGCCCCGGTTAGCTTAGCTTAGCGTAGTCGCTGTAATCCGGCGTGTCCAGCTAGCATTGTCGTTACAAAAGTGAATTAAATAACTCAAGATTTTTTATAATTATTTCTCATGACTTGTACAGTCACATCGAGTACACATATCAATGCAAATTAACACGAAGGGATTTACTAGACCAATTTATATCTGGAACTATTTTCAGCCACAGCACAGGCAAAGCACCGCTGCAGGCGCAAAGACACCGCGCAGTGCCTGAAAACGGGTGCGCAGCGCCTGAAAACCCGTTTTCAGGCGCTGCGCGGTGTCTTTGCGCCTTCCTTTTCCTACCTATTCCTTTAATTGCTGCAATTAACTAGTTAATTCTGATTCTATTTCTCCTCTCAGTTATAATCTGTCCTGCTTTTGAAAAGATCCTCTCTGGGGGGACAGATGCTGCCACTATACACATCCTCCGTGCCATCACGTGTGTAAGCCGTGGACAGAGTGCAGCCTTGGTCTCCCACCAGCTTAGTGGGTCTGCGTTTCGCTGTCACCTGGCGGCAGCGTGCAGTGATAAGAAGGGAGAGAAAATAGTGCCAAGCGATTTCGAGGTCTGACTTTTTATTTGGCAACGGTTTTGTGATGCAAATATATCACTCTTTTGAACACATACTGTTTTGAGACGAAAAACGTTTTACTTTCGTGACCCCAACAAACTTGCCGGACTACTTTCGTCTGGACCAAAACTGGACAAGAACTGGACTCACAGGATGCTGTCAGGGGTAAGTCAGTGTGTTTGCATGACACTATTGATGGGGATCCCATACAGATTCATGTCAAAAATCCCGAACTATCCCTTTAAGTGAAGACACTTGAGGTCAATGAATTTTGGCAGATCAAGCAGGGCATCTCTTAGTGGCATTTTTGCTCATTCTAAGATTCAGAATGACCACAGCTAAACAGTTCTGAGCAATACACATGTAAGTCAGGTTGTTGCTCACTTGGTTCTGGCTGTGGTCATTCTGCCCTGCATGCTCTGCCCAAATTCATTTACCAAATTTGTAAATGCTACTTTGAAGCAGAATAACAAAATGAAAGAGTGATGGGAAAGGTAGTCAATTATGATTTGCGGCATCATCATGTTTAAGTTGCATTACAATTTAAATGTACATTACAATTAATTTATACACTACCATTCAAAAGTTTGGGGTCACTTTGAAATGTCCTTATTTTTGAAAGAAAAGCACTGTTCTTTTCAATGAAGATCACTTTAAACTAATCAGAAATCCAGTCTATACATTGCTAATGTGGTAAATGACTATTCTAGCTGCAAATGTCTGGTTTTTGGTGCAATATCTCCATAGGTGTATAGAGGCCCATTTCCAGCAACTCTCACTCCAGTGTTCTAATGGTACAATGTGTTTGCTCATTGCCTCAGAAGGCTAATGGATGATTAGAAAACCCTTGTACAATCATGTTAGCACAGCTGAAAACAGTTTAGCTCTTTAGAGAAGCTATAAAACTGACCTTCCTTTGAGCAGATTGAGTTTCTGGAGCATCACATTTGTGGGGTCGATTAAATGCTCAAAATGGCCAGAAAAATGTCTTGACTATATTTTCTATTCATTTTACAACTTATGGTGGGAAATAAAAGTGTGACTTTTCATGGAAAACACAAAATTGTCTGGGTGACCCCAAACTTTTGAACGGTAGTGTATATTAGCACAAGCCATGGCACATTGACTCACTTTCGCCACTTTTCTCTCCTTTACATTTCTCTTTCCCTGTCACTGTTTTAAATTACTTATTACTCCTTTTAAAAGTAGCCTAATCAACCTCTTTTATTTTGTAATTTTGCTTCAAATTAGCATTTCCATCATGATCACATCATTTGGGACATTCCATCGAATGGGTGCCATTTGCTTGTTGTACCACTTCCAAATTAAACTTAATTTGTTATATCTTTTCAACACTGATTAGAATAACACACATATTTAACTATTCAAAATGTGTATTGGTCAACCTCAGGCTACGTTACAAGGTTTCGAAGTCAAAGATGGCTGCATTTTTTTCAGTCCTGTTACCAAAACTCTGAAAGTAACAGGACTGAGTTTTTAGCATAGGATTAGCTAATACATGGAATTAAGCCACATGGCGTCATTGCTAATAGCATGACCACACTTAGCACATTCTAGTGATTTACCAAAAATCTGTATTTTTAAAATAAACAAATATCATCTAAGAAATAATTTAAGTAACAGGACAGTATGTTGACATTGACCTTATCAGTCAAAGTTAAAAAAATCATCAAATATACAGAAAAGTAAATGAGAGAACTAACTTTAGGTCTTCCCATGACCTTCAGAAGACACAACTGATGTAACTTCCTGTTGAGCATGTAATTTATGGAATGTTCCAAATTTGTCAGATGGGGTAATATGTTTGGGTAACAGGACTGAGTGAAAACCCAGGGACACGACTAAAATGTGTATTTTAACTAAGATATTGTGGATTTCTTATGAAAAAATATATTTAAACCATGGATAGGATATGGAGTCACACAACAGTGCAAAAGAAATACTGTTTCTGAAGGATTTTAATCATAATATTTCATAGTTAAGTATAAAGTTGACCTGGCGACTTGTCCAGGGTGTACCCCGCCTTTCGCCCGTAGTCAGCTGGGATAGGCTCCAGCTTGCCTGCGACCCTGTAGAAGGATAAAGCGGCTAGAGATAATGAGAGAGATGAGAGTATAAAGTTAGAGTGTGGGGACAGGTAACACATGCTATTTTTCAGTGTTTTAGGTAGTTTTTATTAATCCTTACAATTATATATCTTAAATTTGAAATCAGATCAATGTACAGGACATTCTGCGTAATAAGGAAATGTATTTTAAAGTACATTTTTATGTGCATTTATACATATAATTTTCTAGGGACAGAAATGGCACCGATTCGGTGGAATGGCTCATTTATGTACTATAGCTAACAGTATAAATTATCATGTGACTGACATGATAATGGCGGTTTTAGTTAGCTGCCTTGGCTAATGTTAGCTAACAATAGCATTAGCCTAGTTATCTCCAGAGATGTTTGTAATATCTATGTTCAGAAAAAATGTCCTGCCAAAAAGGTAGTTGTAAGTAATGAAATCATAGCTGACAATTGAAAGACTTTGAATAACTTACCAAGAGACTCAGAAAATGTTGTTTTCTTTCAAAGATTTTGTCCACGCAGTTTCTGGAAACTTCACTTGCACTGCTCTACTGCGCATGCACACTGCTGAGCCTCTGTGTTCACTCCAGGAACAGAATGTTACAAGTCCAGTTTACTCAGATGAATTTAGTTTTAAACCTCCTTAAGGAAAAATGAGTACATACTTACACTCCATGAGTTAAATCAACAGGATAGGGACAGATAAGTAAAGTACACTATTATGATTTAAGTAAGCATAGCTATTACCTTAGATGTTTTGGTTTTCGAAATTTAAAACGTCACTTTGCTGTCGCTCAGCTTGAAGCTTGATCTGAATTGAATTCTGTTCTCTTATTCGGAGATTAAATGGATTAAATATTTTATTGGGACAAAGATTATATACTGTCTTGTGTACTTTTTTTTTTTAAGTCATTGTGCTGGTGACACAGACAGGAAGTGGTTTTAAATCTTTCACCAACCTTTCAAACCCAACTAAGGAATACATTTATAATGGTCAGTGAACAGCCTGTGTTGGTAGTTCAAGCGTTCATAATTTGTGTCTGGAAATTCCCAGATCGTGTTGCAGCAGTTCAGTTTACTTATAGATAGAAAATGAATACACAGCCATTCAAAATTTTTACATTTTGTTGTCAGGTTCTAAAGTCTAAAGGATTTAACTGGGACTTGTCTCTCCTGATTCAAACATGATCACACAAAATGAATTTATTTAATTTTGGGAGGAGGGGAAGCGAAAAAGAGAGAGAGAGCATTGAATTGACAATTGAAGTTTCCTCATGCGGCACAGTGGTGTAGTGGTTAGCGCTGTCGCCTCACAGCAAGAAGGTCCTGGGTTCGAGCCCCGGGGCCGGCGAGGGCCTTTCTGTGTGGAGTTTGCATGTTCTCCCCGTGTCCGCGTGGGTTTCCTCCGGGTGCTCCGGTTTCCCCCACAGTCCAAAGACATGCAGGTTAGGTTAACTGGTGACTCTAAATTGACCGTAGGTGTGAATGTGAGTGTGAATGGTTGTCTGTGTCTATGTGTCAGCCCTGTGATGACCTGGCGACTTGTCCAGGGTGTACCCCACCTTTCGCCCGTAGTCAGCTGGGATAGGCTCCAGCTTGCCTGCGACCCTGTAGAAGGATAAAGCGGCTAGAGATAATGAGATGAGATGAGTTTCCTCATTTCCACCCCAGAGTCAGAACATGGTGGATGCACCCTTGGCAGCAGTGTTGGGGAAGTTACTAAAAAAAAAGTCACTGGTTACTTTACTTTAGTTACTGCTTTGAACTGTAATTGGATTGCTTTACTCACGGGCGCAGATAGAGGGGGGGACGGGGGGGATTCGTCCCACCCAGATTTAAATTCACCTCGTTCGGTCCCCCCCACTTATAGGGAGGAAAAAACGTCTATGCTGTCTTTCTTTGCATAAGGCAAACCTCACGGAAAAATCAAAAGACTAATTACCATTCGGTTTATTGAGCTGCACAGCAGTACAGACGTAGTTGCAACTGCGCAGACTGCACAGGTTGCGAGCTCGAGCTTGGTTGCTATGGTTACCCACAACAAGTTTGACAGGCATATCGGGGACAGCGCCTCCTAGTTCAGGACCCCAACACGGCATGATGAAGGGTGCCAAAAGGCAGAAAACGATTGCAGCGTTTTTTCAAAAAAAAAAAAAGACTGTAAGTAAACTGTGCCTTACTTTATCATATCACCTTGCAATTTTTTGATAGTCTGTTCAAAGTAATGTCGTAGTGAAAGTAAAATCGTACGGAGTAGAGATGCCTTTCTGGTAGCCTCCTTCTTTCGGTGGTAGCCTGTAGATACAGTGCTCAGAAGGCAGTTTTAATGTTTAATCTGGCGTTCCCTGCCATAATTTCAGCGAGCATATTGTTTCATAAGGAAACTTTGCGAAGAGTTGTTGACTGACTGCCGCTCACGCAACACACAGGCATAGTTAGAAAGTCAGGATGCACTGGTTTACACTTTACACACACACACGTAGCCCAGCCTCTCGCTATGGTTAACAGTTGGAACTTAGCGGTTTTAAAACTAGTTTTGCAGTTTTGCAATTTCTGTGCGTGATGATAATGTGTAAACTTTGGATTTCCATAGGCTATGTTAAAATGTTATCATTGTCCTGGCCTGCAGGTAGTTCCTGGTGATGGCAGTGAGGGAGGTGAAATAAAATGTATACACACTACCGTTCAAAAGTTTGGGGTCACCCAGACAATTTTGTGTTTTCCATGAAAAGTCACACTTTTATTTACCACCATAAGTTGTAAAATGAATAGAAAATATAGTCAAGACATTTTTCTGGCCATTTTGAGCATTTAATCGACCCCACAAATGTGATGCTCCAGAAACTCAATCTGCTCAAAGGAAGGTCAGTTTTATAGCTTCTCTAAAGAGCTCAACTGTTTTCAGCTGTGCTAACATGATTGTACAAGGGTTTTCTAATCATCCATTAGCCTTCTGAGGCAATGAGCAAACACATTGTACCATTAGAACACTGGAGTGAGAGTTGCTGGAAATGGGCCTCTATACACCTATGGAGATATTGCACCAAAAACCAGACATTTGCAGCTAGAATAGTCATTTACCACATTAGCAATGTATAGACTGGATTTCTGATTAGTTTAAAGTGATCTTCATTGAAAAGAACAGTGCTTTTCTTTCAAAAATAAGGACATTTCAAAGTGACCCCAAACTTTTGAACGGTAGTGTGTATATATATATATATATATATATATATATATATATATATATATATATATATATATATATATATATACACACACACGCACACATACATGCATACACAAAATGGAATCATTTGCTGACAGCTCAGTCCCCCCCAGTTCAAAAATCCTATCTGCGCCCCTGGCTTTACTCGTTACTAATTTTAAAAAGTAACTTCACTACTCGTTACTTTACTTTTTGTTTTTTTCCACTCATCCAAATTCCCTATGCAGAAATACGTGCACAAACAAGATAGCCTAGCCTTTCATTTAACTTTATTTTTAAGACAATTACCTTGTGCAAAGTATGAACATGGTTCAAGGCATAACCTGGCTTCATTAGAATTAGATAGTTAAGTGTGTAAAATGATACAAAAATAAAAATGACAACAAATGTAGTTGTAAGCGACCCTACGTGTGGGTGGAGCACAGAGGACGGCAGGACAGAGATCAGGTTTATAAATTGGCTTTATTGCCACACTTTTCAGTCTAACAATAATTTGCACAGACACACACAACCGGCGTCTGGTTCAGGGTTGAGCTCCTTCTGCTCTCGCTCTCCCTCCTGATATAGGGCGCAGTCACTGGGAAGACACACAAACAGGTTAATTGCTCTCAGGTGACGTGATTCTGCCACTTACCTTCCCTGACTCCGCCCTCCTGTCACAGACCGGCGCTTGACCACGCCCCGCTGCCACAGTAGTCTTTACCACTGCTCAAAGTGAAAGGTTATATAAAAGAAGGCATTTGAAACTGTCAGTCATTTGAAAACATGACTGCATGAATTGTGCCCTGTACTTACAAACAATTGCCTCAAAATAAAATCCACAAAATAAAACTAAATGGAGGCTATACAAGGGCAATCAGGTGAGTCAACAGCAACACATTAATTTCACTGCATTGACTGTAAATGAAGAAACAGGAAATGTACTCTGTATATTAACATATTCAATGAACAGGCCATGCAGAACATAAATTTACCACACAATTCATTTCTCGTTCTCTCTGGTGAAACAATGGTTGTATCTCATTAGTAAAATGCTCTCAAATTTCCTGTCAGAGAGTCTGTTCCTCCTTGGGGTCAGAACAATGCCACCCTGACAAAGCCTTTCAACCGGTGCGCTTGGTGGTGTTGGAGTGTTGGATTGCCGTGAGATATCTTTGATCCTGGGGAACTGTCTAAGAACCTCCATGTCAGTTTTAGGTGATTTCAGGTATTCCATGACTTCCGTATCTGCAGTGTAAGAGGTCTGCTCCTCCTCCTCAAATGCAAAAAAAGTCATTCTGACTGGAGGGGCCAGGAGGGGCCTCTGCTGGTCTCACCTGCTCCTCCTCAGGAATCCGAGCCCGACACTCTGAAATGAGCAGTCTCCTAGCAGCATCCCTCCTTGTCTCATCTTTGAGCCAGCAGACCTTGAATCTGGGCAATGTGACAGCAGCAATGAGGGCATCCTTGCTGTCTAAGATGGCTGAAAACCTGTCTTTGATTGCCTGCAATATGAGACACAACATTAGACATACATGCAATAGCATGCTTTACAAGTGGCCGATATGAAAAATGCAGTAATTGATATGCATAGATACAGCATGTATTTTATGTAGGCATTTTATTGTTCATTGTATTTACCTGTACAATGGCATCAAACATGCCAGCTGTCATGCGGGACAGGCCATCCTTAAGGGCAAGCAACTTGGACATAAGTATCTCCAGTGTTGGCAGGAGAGTGCCATAATAGCAGTTATCTTCTCCTTGTAATATGTCCAGTGCCACAGCAAGTGGCTTGAGCACTGTGCAGTACTCCTTCAGGAACTGATACTCTCGCTCAGTGATGCCTCTGATTTCCAGTCTAGAACAAAGGGTGTTCAGCTCTGCGATTAGAATGTCTGTGATGCGAGACAAAGCATTGTAAAGGGAGTTCCATCTTGTTGTAGAAGGGACAATGAGCTTTCTTGCGGTTGCATCCTCAACCTCATCTGATGCCACAGTGGAGCGGCTAGTCTTGCTCCAGAGAGTTGAACACTTCCCAAGAGCACTTCTGTAAACTGCTCTGCATTCACTGTTAGTACTAGTGACCCATTTCTCTAAATCAGTAGTAGATATCAAATTCAATGTATGGGATGCACAGCGCAGATGAGGGGGCAGAGAAAACTGCCCATCAGAATTTGTGGAAAGCACATGATCAATGTCTGTGAAAGTCACCCCTTCTTCATCAATGATTTCCTCATCACTTAAGGACCCTTCAGGTTGCATCTCAAACATTCGAAAGGCCTTAAGAAAATTACTCCCGTTATCTGTGACACACTTTGCAACTTTTTGAGTTCATCCATAACTTGAATGCACTTGCTCTATTTTGCTGGCTATTACATCATAGGTATGTCGCCCTCTGACCCTTTTGCAGGCAATGGTAGCCTTCTTACGCTTAAAGTTCTCATCAATCCAGTGAGCAGTCATTCCAAGATAACTTTTATTGTTAGCAGTCCACATATCTGCCGTTGTGGAAATATATTCCATGGTCTCAAATGTCTTTTTAAGATCTGATTCCATTACAGCATAACATCTGCTCAAGTAACTCGACAATGTTTTTCTGTCTGATATGGGCGCTTGCGTTGTTGGTATTTTGTTTAATATTTTCCTGAAACGGAGCGATTCTACTGTAGACAAGGGAACCATGTCCTCCATGACATAGGCTGCTACTTGCTTATTTATTTCTGCCTGTGGTGTTACCTGCCGTACTCCTCCTCCTGTAAGTTTCGCCTGTTTTGGTGCTGGGGCAGTCTCCTCATCACCGCGACTGAGGCCATGGGGATCTTTCGCCATGAGTTTTGTATGACTGTGCTGTCTAGCCAAGTGCTTCGACAAGTTGCTCATTGAAAGCTCTGCAGTGGAAAGCTGTTTATCTCCAGGACATAGCTTGCACTTTACCAAAATGTTTTTGCCTTTACATGCAACTAACTGAAAATAATGGTGTTCCGGTGTTCTCACCCACATCCATGACTTTGCTCTCTTCCATCTCACTGTAAACAATTTCCACAGCAACTAGTTTAGGCACGCATGCGCCATTAACTAAAACAGCGCGGTTTTAACATGAATTCATGTAGCTCACTGGTTTACATAAATGAATTCGTTAACCTACATTTCACTGCACAAAATCGTGGGTAACGCTGTAACGAACGTTACTACAGTCTAGTAACTGTAATAACGTTACCGAAATTTGAACTGTAATGCGTTACGTTATTAAGTTCCTGACAACAGTAACGAAATTACAGTAATGCGTTCCTTTGTAATGCGTTACCCCCAACACTGCTTAGCAGCATGTACAGCTACCAGTCTGTTTGGGTGGCCCTCCACAAGGTTAGTACACCTAGATTTGGTGGACAGAAACCTTCAGGTCATTCCACAGGTTTTAAATTGGGTTTAAGTCAAGGCTTTGACTAGTCCACTGTAGGCTGGCCTCATGGTTATCGTGTCCATCTCTCGACTGGGAGATCATGAGTTCTATTCACTGTTGGGTCATACCAAACACCATCATAAAGATGGCAACTACTTCCATCTGGCAAGGTGCCGCAATACAGATTTAAATAGGGAGTCAAACTCTCACAGTTATTAGAGTTAATAATATGGAATGACATTTCAGTATGTAAAAAGTGTATTAAGACCAAAAAAAGCCACTTTGTTATGTTTCCAAGAAAGTGGAAACTCCTTTGTCTCAAAGACTTTCCTGTGGCTGAAAACTCTGTTACGAAGCACTGACATTGGTGGAGACTCCTTATACAAAGCTTAAAAATATAAATGGTTCTACATCTTTTGCTTTGTTAAATAACACATTTATTTATCCAGCTGTTATTAGCCTTCAGCATCTCCCTTACAAGTCCCTATGAATGATCTGTTACTATAGAAACCATACCATATTAGAATGAGTACGATAATTAACCTGTGTAACGAGTACATAAACATGTGATTTGCACTTACACTAATGTCAGAGCTGTAGAAACTTCTGACCAATCAGAATTCTCCATTGTCGTGCAGTGTGCCATATGGGTGTGCTCAATTATTCATTTGCTCAAGTGCTCAGGTATTGCCCACTCTTCCTTCCAGTATTGTGTTTATTTCATTGATGCTTAAAGGCATTGACTTGTGTGCCGCCACCTCCACAGTTTGGTTATTTGCCAATACCCACTGGCTAGCTCTCACCCATCATGCAATAGCTACTAAATGAGGAAGGAGAGGCTAGCAAATGCTTTCTCTGAGACATGTGAAGCCAGCATATTTTCTGGAGTAATGAGTCAATTTTCCATGAAACCAGGACATCAGTGGTTCTTTATGGAATTGGCAGAGCAAACAGCTTTTGGCTGTCTAACTGGTTAAGGAACTAAAGTCATGGGAGAATATACCTGGACCAGGTTGACCCAAGGCTTTCACAATAGCTTACGGTCTACCTTCTGCCTCACATGTCCCAGAACATTGAACATAGCACTGATTATTTTCACATGAACTCTTAACTATAAAAACCTTGGGGTTTCCCAGCAGAGAAATGTTATAAAACCATTTTGACAAGAGCACCCCAGAGCCAGAGCCAGAAAAAAATATTGAGTTAAGCATGCACGGTGAGGATTTATCACTGAAATCAACCACATTGTTATTCAGTCCCTAGAGGTAATTACAAAATTCATTACCATTGAAGAATCTCATCTCATTATCTCTAGCCGCTTTATCCTGTTCTACAGGGTCGCAGGCAAGCTGGAGCCTATCCCAGCTGACTACGGGCGAAAGGCGGGGTACACCCTGGACAAGTCGCCAGGTCATCACAGGGCTGACACTTAGGCTACGTTTACATTAGACCGTATCTGTCTCGTTTTCTTCGCGGATGCACTGTCCGTTTACATTAAACCCCCTGGAAAAGCCAGGAAACGGGAATCCGCCAGCGTCCACGTATTCAATCCAGATCGTATCTGGTCCGGTGCTGTGTAAACATTCAGAATACGCGAATACGCTGTGCTGAGCTCTAGCTGGCGTCTCATTGGACAACATCACTGTGACATCCACCTTCCTGATTCGCTGGCGTTGGTCATGTGACGCGACTGCTGAAAAACGGCGCGGACTTCCGCCTTGTATCACCTTTCATTAAAGAGTATAAAAGTATGAAAATACTGCAAATACTGATGCAAATACTGCCCATTGTGTAGTTATGATTGTCTTTAGGCTTGCCATCCTTCCACTTGCAAGTAATAAGTGATATGCGCTGGGATCACACACACAGCGGCTCAGTCCCGAATCGTGGCTTGTTCACTTCACTCGCGCGCTGTGTGAGCTGCGCAGGGCCAGAGTGCGCACCCTCCAGAGGGCACTCGCTGTTCAGGGCGGAGTGATTTGGAGCGCAGGATGCCTGCGGAGCCGAGCGTATCCGCGTATTGGCGTTGCTATGTGCACGGCTAACGGTTTTAGTGTAAACGCGAATCGTTTTAAGAACATTAATCTGATGATCCGCTGATTCGACGTAATGTAAACGTAGCCATAGACACAGACAACCATTCACACTCACATTCACACCTACGCTCAATTTAGAGTCACCAGTTAACCTAATCTGCATGTCTTTGGACTGTGGGGGAAACCGGAGCACCCGGAGGAAACCCACGCGGACACGGGGAGAACATGCAAACTCCACACAGAAAGGCCCTCGCCGGCCACGGGGCTCGAACCCAGGACCTTCTTGCTGTGAGGCGACAGCGCTAACCACTACACCACCGTGCCGCCCCCATTGAAGAATTATTTTATTAATTCAGCAAATTTAAACGGTGATAAATTCACCTGTATTGTCTGCACATGCAAAAAAAAAAGAAAAAAAAAGGCAAAAATAATGTGATCAAGTGCTATTTTATAAGCTGCTGACTAATGAGTCTGGAAATCACTTTGTTATTACCCAAAATTTGTAGTAATTAATGATTCATACAGTAATATTTTGACAATATCCTAGACTTCTAATAAATTTATTCATGTTCTCATTCATATGTCACATTAATCTTTTTAACTGTATTGTGTTATATTTGACAAGGATGAGGGGGAGTGGGGGGGAGGTGGTGGAAACCCAGTCCAATCCAATCCAATCCAATCCAATCCAATCCTTCAGTGTTTGTTCAAAACCCTGTCTCAGATGCTTCTACTCAGGAAAGATAGGGCAACCTCGGAAGTGTGATCTACACACCTGTGATTTTAATAATCTGAACTTTATTTGGTGTTAATCAGAGTCATTTTAATTGATGGCAGGTGTGAACCCAAAAAGACTGAATACTGCAATTAAATCAAAAGGTGCTTCAACAAAGTATTAGTTTAAGGGTGTGCACACTTATGCAACCAGCTTATTGTACATTTCTTAATTTTTTTATGTTTTTCCCCTCACAGATTTGTTTGTTTTTCAATTGAATTGTACATGTTTTAGATCACATTAAAGGTGGGAAAAGTTTTGAAATTATTTATTGTGGTCTCATGTTGTTTTTTTATTATTTTTTTTTTACATCAGAGAAACTGATCATTTTGATGGGGTGTGTAGACTTTTTATATCCACTGTAAAACATCAAACAATGTGCTGTTGTATTGTTTTCAAGTTCAAGTCAACTTTATTGTCAATAATGCCATATGTGCAGGACATACAGAGAATTGAAATTGCGTTTCCTTCTTATCCGCGGTGCAAACAGTAATAAACATGAAATATAAAATATAGGTACAAGATATACACTACCATTCAAAAGTTTGGGGTCACTTTGAAATGTCCTTATTTTTGAAAGAAAAGCACTGTTCTTTTCAATGAAGATCACTTTAAACTAATCAGAAATCCACTCTATACATTGCTAATGTGGTAAATGACTATTCTAGCTGCAAATGTCTGGTTTTTGGTGCAATATCTCCATAGGTGTATAGAGGCCCATTTCCAGCAACTCTCACTCCAGTGTTCTAATGGTACAATGTGTTTGCTCATTGCCTCAGAAGGCTAATGGATGATTAGAAAACCCTTGTACAATCATGTTAGCACAGCTGAAAACAGTTGAGCTCTTTAGAGAAGCTATAAAACTGACCTTCCTTTGAGCAGATTGAGTTTCTGGAGCTTCACATTTGTGGGGTCGATTAAATGTCTTGACTATATTTTCTATTCATTTTACAACTTATGGTGGCAAATAAAAATGTGACTTTTCATGGAAAACACAAAATTGTCTGGGTGACCCCAAACTTTTGAACGGTAGTGTAAACTTTAAGAAACTTTAAAAAGGGGGGGGGGGGGGTATATTTACACACATAAGCTAAAGCTATCTAAGAAAAGACAGTGGCAATCCATAAAGTATAAATATGGCAAATGTAGCAGTGTGAACAGAATTAATGGTATAAATTTAAATGTGACGAATGACAATATAAACAGAATGAACAATGTAAATGGGAACAGCAGTCTGACAGTATAGCAGGGCAATATAGCACAATATAAACAGAATTATCAGTATAAATATAAATATGGCAGTATGAGCAGAATTTACAGTGTAAGTATAAATATGGCAGATATGACAGTATAAACAGTACAGCAGTGAAGTCTATCAAAGATAAAAGATGTATAAAGTGTAAACAGTATTGTAAACAGTTTTAACATAGTGCAATTAAATTTCGTTACAGTTCGTTAAAGTGGCTGGTGACATTTGGTTTGTGTGTTAAGGGAAGGGGGTACTGGCCTGGGAGGGAGTTCAGCATCCTGACGGCTTGGTGGATGAAACTGTCTCTCAGTCTGCTGGTTCTCGCCCGGAGGCTTCTCAATCTTCTCCCAGAAGGCAGGAGGCTGAAGAAGTGGTGGTTGGGATGGGTGGAGTCTCCCGCAATGCTGAGTGCTCTGCGGGCCAGGCGTGTGTTGTAAATATCCTGAAGGGAGGGTAGGCGGACACCGATGATGATCTCAGCTGCTCTCACTATGTGCTGCAGCGTCTTCTGGCAGGATGCAGTACAGCCGCCGTACCACACAGTGATGCAGCTGGTCAGGATGCTGTCAGTGGTTCTGCGGTAGAAGGTGTGCATGATAGGGACTGGTGCTCTAGCTCTTTTCAGTCTGTGGAGGAAGTAGAGACGCTGCTGAGCTTTCCTGGCCAGCGATGCAGTGTTGCTGCTCCAGAAGAGATCCTCGGGGAGGTACACACCCAGGAACTTGATGCTGCTCACTCTCTCCACAGCGGCACCGTTGATGGTCAGTGGAGGATACTGGGTGGAGGCTCTCCGGAAGTCGGTAACCATCTCCTTCGTCTTCTCCACATTAAGAGAGAGATTGTTGTCTCTGCACCACGCGGCCAGTTGGCTCACCTCGTCCCTGTAGTATGACTCATCATTGTGGTTAATGAGTGCAATACAAGTCAAAGCTTATTTACAAATCATAGTTTTCTGCTTTAACTTCAATTTTAACATACTGTGCCAAGTTTTTTCTGATTTAGGTTGTAGTTTCATTTTCTATGAACACGAATGGCACACCTTTCGTTATCAGTGTTTTGAGGTGGGGTATTTTTTTTGAGCATTTTAGTTAGTCAGCATTGATGTCATTACAGAAATGGTTGTAGAGGGTGTGACTGGACACATTCTTCCACCCTGAACCCAACCCAAGGTATCTCTGCATATTTATAATGTACATGTATTTAAATAGGATTTCCCTGTTCCACATTTGTGCTCCAGAGGAACTGAGAAGGCGAGTGTTGTCTGGACACATCCTTAAAGAGTGCGACACTTCATATAATCATCTAGAAATTAAAATTACACCCACGACAAAAGGTAAGTGTTTCAAATCAACATTATTGCACATTAGTATGAACAAACACTCAATAACCCAATATGGAAAGATAAATATATTGTTTCCCCTGATACTCTGCTACTTCTGTACCAGTATTGCTGGTTTGTTTAGATGGTTGGTTGATGTTTTGTTTGGAAATAATCTTTTAGGATTCTCTCAGTCTGCTGCCTCCTAAGTTTTGTGCTCTCTCAAACAAATACAAAATTTAGGATCCATGTGTTTTACTCATTTTTTTAGCATGAAAGCTGGTTGTCATGGCTATATTCCAACATCCTTACACCTACATTGGATCTACATTAGAAAGATTCGAATTTGGTGGCCATTCTACCTAAATTAATTCTAAAACTAATTCAGTTTCTTGTACACCCAAATATGAGTTCACTTTTATCTTAATATTAGTATCTGTTGACTTGTTAGAGAGCTTTTCATGCAGGTAATGATGGCCAAAGGTTTGCATTGCCATACTGACTCTTCAACCCGTAATTAAAGCAATAAAAACAGTCCAAAGTAGTGATTCACTTAGGTTAGAAAATGTCTGCTTTAATGGACTATGTTTTATGAAGGACTATAAAGTCTGTCTCATCAAATATTTAAATGGCACATGAGGCATGGCATTAACTTTTAATGACAAACTACAATAAATTATATGTGCAGCAAATATAGCAGCAGAAAAATTATCAAGAATGTTTTATATCTCCTAATAAATATACACCGATCAGCCACATCATTAAAACCACTGACAGGTGAAGTGAATAATGACTATCTCATCACAGTGGCACCTGTCAAGGGGTGGGATATATTAGACAGCAAGAGAACAGTCAGTTCTTGAAGTTGATGTGATGGAAGCAGGAAAAATGGGCAAGTGTAAGGATCTGAGCGACTTTGACAAGGGCTACACTGAAAAAGCTGTTCAGGAACGGTTTGAGAAACATGACAAAGAGTTCAAAGTGTTGATTTGGCCTCCAAATTCTCCAGATCTCAATCTGATTAAGCATCTGTGGGATGTGCTGGATAAACAAGTCTGATCCATGGAGGCCTCACCTCACAACTTACAGGACTTAAAGGATCTGCTGCTAACATCTTGGTGCCAGAAACCACAGCACACCTTCAGAGGTCTTGTAGAGTCGATGCCTTGATGTGTCATAGCTGTTTTGGCAGCACAAGGGGGACTTGCACAATGTTACAGCTGATCAGTGTACATAATTTTGTGTGTGTGTGTGTTTAAGTTAGTTAGCTTTAGGTATTGCATTACAGCAGTAAAAGTTATATACTGAATGTGGGTTTTTTTTGTTTGTTTATTTGTTTTTTAAATTCAGAGTAAGCAAGCAACTGTGCTTTCAAAGCCTAAGTGGTGTGATGGCCAGCAAATTCATGGAAAAAGAGAAAAACAGTGAACCAATGCCAAAGAAGCGTACCAAGTAAGTGTAGGAAGTTTGTCATTCACACTTCAGTTTTGATTTGTGTTGCCAAATAATCATATTGGACCATTATCAATCACTTAGACTTGATTTTGCTAACTCTCCTAGTGATAGCTATCAAAATGTTAGCATGTATAATGTATGCTATATAAATTTGATGTGCTTAACAATAAATGCAGCCATGGAAACATTCTTTACAAACGAGACATTTTCGATGGAAGTCTTTCATCGGCTGTGTGTGTAAAGGCCAGTTCACGCAGCCTGGGTTTCTGAAATAGTTTTTGTCACATATATTTGTCATGTACTTCAAATGCATTCCTTTTCATCAAACATCTAAATCCACACCAGCTCTGAGTGCATCCTTCTGTGTTTATTTTACATGTCTAATTTTAATATTCAAATATTAAAATATCAAAGAGTTTGGATGTAATATTAATGTCATGCAAGAAGGTAATAGACAGACATAAGAGCTGAAAGAGTTTATTTAAAAGCATGCTGGCAAACATATCCAAAACATCAGGCAAAGAGCAGAAACAGAAACCGAGTTCAGGTGATTGGTAAACAGTATAAACAAGGCAGGACAAGATGTGGTCAGGCAAACAGAAAACAGAGTTAAAACCAGAGAAGCAATACTAAATACAAAGGCTAGGTAACATCAGACACAGAGTACTAGGTGTATAGTTCACAAAGTCTGTGTGTACTGAGAGTCCTTCTAAGTGCGAGCTGTGATTGCACTCTGATCAGAAACAGGTGCATGGCAATTAATCCTAATGAGCTTGAGCACTGTGCTGTGATTTGCACCAACACATGTGGATGTGTCAATATCCAAATATGTAATATAACATAATCTGAAAATTCTACTATATAGCTTAGTCAGTAGTGATACAGTATAGACCCATCCCACGTGACGTCACAACAAATGCGGCTGCCATTTTGGACATGAACTACCAGTAGTCTACCACAGCCAACAACGAGGAACGACTTTCAGCAAGACTTCCATCATGCCATTATATTGTTGTGCAAGTTGAGATCTTGAAGAATGCAATCAGTATTTCAGATAATAGATTGTTTTGTTGGAAAAGCATACATTTTTTGTTGCAAATTGTCTCGTTTTTGTCAGGACTGTAGCCTGCTGGGGGGTGTGGGTAAATTACCATATGGGCCATTCACATGATGATTTAAGTCTTTTTTTTTTCCGCCAATCAGCTATATTATACGAGCTGAGCGCATGGCTACTTAAGCTGCATACAGACATGTAATTTCACTATGGAATGAGCAAGCTAAACAGAGTGCAGAGGAGCTGAAACACCGCGAAGCAAACAGACGCACGGTAGTTACATCGGAGATAACCATTTCTAGCAAAAAAAAAAACACAACCAAAAGGAAGTGTTCTAGGACTACATTCCATCGGAGGCATTGGTGTGTGCAAGGCGACGTTTCTCTTTCTGATGGGGTAAGTTTATTAATCTAAGGCTGTGTGGTTATTTTTGCATGTAACGGAGAGTGTTGTGGTTTGGTTACATGAAACTAGCATTGTGCTAGTTGTGTCATCATCGTGCTCTCTTTCTGTCTTACGGTGTGAGTAATTTTTCAACCACAAATTGTTAAAGTATACTTTAGGACTTATTTTTGTACTTCATAATTGTGTTGGGCATACTTTGCATGGAAAGAAAATTGACGTGGTGATCTTTGTTTACATGAAAGTAGCATCGTGCTAGCGAGTAGGGGGTAGGGCTTTCCTTAATGTCATGCAAATGAGCACCATTATGTGCCTGCCCTACACCCAGAGTAGCTGAGATGGAAAACTTTGAGGGCGATTTTCTCCCTTTTCTGTTTTAAGAGGTATGCACTTTCAAAAGGCCACACATTCTTCAAATATTGTCAGATCTCCACATGGAAGGCATCATTGGAAAGCTTAGAAACTGTACTTTCTGAATCTGTCAATAACTCAAAATGCCCCCGGGTAGACATATGTCCCTGGATTCTGTGATCTGACACATTTAATAACATTTTGTTTATCCTGAGGACCGACATTAAATGAAAATGTGAACAAACCTTAGCTGTAATAAGATGGCGACCACCGGCTCCAGGGACGACCCACTGATGTAGGCATGTTACCCAGCCTGACACAAAATATTTGTAGGCATCCAAACTCTTATACGCTTTCAGATCAATACCTGTGTATGGCGATGGGTTTTTAATGACATAGGTATACAGATCATGTGGGCCAAAGTCAGGTAAAGACGAGGGCTTCGTGTACTTCCGAACGTCAGTGAACAATCCTGGATAGTGAAGGTGTTTTCTGCATCTTGCTCCTTTTTCTTTTATGTTTTCATGTCCAAAATGGCGGTCGCATTTACGAAGGTCACGTGAGTGGGAAGGGTCAGTATGAAGATATCTGCAATACAGATAGAAAGTACAAGTCAAAAATTTGGACACCCCTTCTAATTCAATGTTTTTTTTCTGTATTTTATTAATTAAGTCACTTAATGTCTTCAAGTGATGATGGATGTCATTTCTCTTAACTTAGTTGAGCAGTTCCTGATATAATATGGATTACTACAGTTGTGGAATAGGGCTCTTTACTGTATTTTTATTATTTACTGTTTACTGTTTTGATCTTAGATGCATTAAGCAGGGATCAGAATTTTCTGCCGATCGGCGGATTTCCAACTTTTTCAGACCAAAATGATCGTTTTTGAGCGTGCTCGCGCAACATTAAGGTCTGCATCACGTATCTTAGAATGTGCACGCGCGAGGGAGACTGTGTGCTTGTTCATGTAGCGCATGCCAGACAAAGAGCATCCTGATTGGGTTTCTCAGGAAAATAAGCCAATCAGCTTTCAGTGTGGGCGGGCTTTTATCTCTTTTCTCGAGGACCGGAGTTTTCAGCTGAGTCAGCGCAGCCTACAGGATCGGCATGGCAGAGAGAGCACGCGCGCGCCCCAAAAAACCAAAGCACAAAACCCACTTCAGCTCAGATTACACAAAAGAATCTCCCTGTCTAAAAATAATCTCCCTGTCTAATAATCTCCCTGTCTAATAATAAATAAAATAAATAAATAAATAAATAAAAATAGCCAAAAATCATTAGCCCCTGGAACCCCTGGGCCCCGCCCCCTGGGCCATGGGCCCCGCCCCCTGAGCAATGGCCACGCCCCCCGAGCCATGACACCGCCCCCTGAGCCATGGCCCCCCCCCCGAGCCATGGGCCCCGCCCCCCTGAGCCATGGGGCCCGCCCTGGTTTTTTCAGACTTTTTAAATATTTTTCATTCTCATCCCTGATTAAGAAGGTAAGAAACTCATCCACTAATTAACTTTTAAGGAGGCACACCTGTTAATTGAAAATGATAATGTCAATAGTGTGCAAAGCATCATCAGTGTAAACGCTGGCTACTTCAAAGACTCTAAAATATCAAACATATACTTTGTTTTTTAACACTTTTTTGTTTATTTCATGATTCTATACATGTTTGATATGTTATTTGATAGTTTTGATGTCTTCAGTATCGTTCTACAATGTAGAAAATAGACAAAATGCACATAAATCTATGGATGAGTAGGGGTGTACAAACTTTTGACTGATACTATGACTGGAGGTATATTCAGTGACAGAAAGGGGGATAAAAGGGGCCCAAATACTTTTCTCCTTCACTGTAACTTGACCTCTCTTTTCTCAAATCCTCTACAGGGTAACTGGAACATCTGAGGACGATAGATATTTTATGGCTCTTGCCCTCCTGTTTTCTATGAAGAGCCCTGATCCTAGAACAAAGGTATCAGACACTTTGTCCTAAATGCTGCACTTGTAATGTTACCCCCTTATGACTGCCTTCCTGTGAGGTCCACAAGGTTAATGGGTGCCCAGTGTTTCTACCTCTATTTAGAGATTTAAAAGGATACCTACAAATATTTCTGTTAGTGCTTTTGCACAGTCTGTTAAAAATCTCATCTCATCTTATTATCTGTAGCCGCTTTATCCTGTTCTACAGGGTCGCAGGCAAGCTGGAGCCTATCCCAGCTGACTACGGGCGAAAGGCGGGGTACACCCTGGACAAGTCGCCAGGTCATCACAGGGCCAATACATAGACACAGACAACCATTCACACTCACATTCACACCTACGGTCAATTTAGAGTCACCAGTTAACCTAACCTGCATGTCTTTGGACTGTGGGGGAAACCGGAGCACCCGGAGGAAACCCATGCGGACACGGGGAGAACATGCAAACTCTGCACAGAAAGGCCCTCGCCGGCCACGGGGCTCGAACCTGGACCTTCTTGCTGTGAGGCGACAGCGCTAACCACTACACCACCGTGCCGCCCGCAGAAGAGTTTTATTATAAAAATAACAATCAGGCATACAGTCCAAATCAGCAGGCAGAATCATAAACAGTAGACAGGGAAAAAGGTCGAGTGAGGCACAAACAGGTTATCAGAGGCACTGACAAAAGCAGAATCCAAAATATACAAAACTAGAGTCCAGAACCAGAATGACAGTGTAAAAACAAGGCTCAGTAAGGGTCACAGTCAATGCAATACTTCATACCATGTGTGATTTCTCGGTGTCCTTTTAAACACATGCTGATTGCATTCCAAATTAGCCACGAGTGTGCGTGTAATTAGTCTTTGAGACGCAGAGCGCAAACGCATGCGAGTAGAAGTTCAAGGCAGGAATGCATGCAGATGCGACAGAAACTCCCCCCCAAAGAACCCCTCTTGGATGGTCCTGGGGATAAGGACCTCACGCTGGATGCCATACCATCGGTGCTCTGCTCTGGCTCTGGGTGGACGTGGCACTGGATCCTGGGCTTAGGTGGGGACTCAGGCTCAGGTCAGGTCTTGAACATGGGCAAGGACACAGACAGAAGCTTGGGTTCTGGTTGAGGAATGGACTTGGGCTTGGGCTCTGGACAGGGCATGGGCTCTGGCTCTGGACAGGGCATGGGCTCGGGCTCTGGACAGGGCATGGGCTCGGGCTCTGGACAGGACTTGGGCTTTGGCTTCAGTGACAGTCTCGTTCTTGGTGAAGCCCAGCAGTGGAGCAATGATGTCCTCAAATCCTGGCAGTGAGGTAAACAGCTCGTCTGTGCTGAAGCCAGGCGGTGGAGCAATTATATCCTCGAAGCCAGGCATCAGTGCAATGATGTCCTTGAAGCCAGATGGTGGGGAGAAGAGCTTGTCTATGTTGAAGCTGGGAAGTGGAGCAATGATGTCTTCGAAGCTGGGTGGCGGGGCAAAAAGCTTGTCTGCACTGAAGCCAGGTGGCAGGGTGATGACGTCTTCAAAGCCAGACAGCTTGGCAAAGAGCTTGTGCTCACAGAAATCTGGAGTTGAGGCCACCCTTTCGGCCCCTGACACTGGCTCTGGAGTGGAGGCCACCCTGTCTGCCCCTAGTGCTGGCCCTGGAGCTGGCTCTGGAATGGAGGCTGTCCTGTCGGCCTCTGGTGTGCAGGCTCTGGAACGGGCAGTGGAGCAGATGCCGCCCTGTCAGCCTCTGGCACTGGCTCTGAAGCGGAGACCTCATCCTCTGCCACTGCGTCAGATTCAGGAGGGATCCCTGGGGTAAGGTTAAGGTTCTTTTATTTGTCATTTCAACCATATACAGTTGGTACAGTATACAGTTAAAAGGAAATTACGTGTCTCCAGGACCATGGTGCTACGAGTACATTAAACATCACAGGACTACAATCTAAACATCACAGGACTGCAATCTACAACACACATAAAGTGCAAGAGTGCAACACTGCAGACAGTAAACAATACAAACAACATAAAGTGCAGACACAAACATCATAAGGTGCAGGGTTGTGTGTGCATATTGAGGTAGTATATGAAAAGGGAATAAATAAATGTAAACCTCTGGAGTGTTGGCCTCCTCTTCTGCTGCTGTGTCAGCCTCTGGAGGGAGCGCTGGAGCAATGACCACCTCCTCTGCCGCTGCATCAGCCTCCTCATCTGCTGCTGCATTGTCCTCTGGAGTCAAACACCCCCAAAAAACAAAATTATGGGGGTCCTCTTTCCTGGAGGTCTGGAACCAAGACTTGAGTTCCTCAGCGAAAGCCTGGGAGCTCCGGAGGCATGGGTGCCACACTTTCACTAAGCACTCGGCCCACCAATGTGCTGGTCTGGTGAGCCAATAAATCATGCAGCAGACCCACAATGTCTCTGGAAGTTTGGGCTCTATTAGGCTCTCATTAAAAAAAACCCAAACCTGCATTGAAGAAGAAATCCATTTGGTGGGTAATCCATTCCATGGTAGGTTACCAGTGTGTTCAATTCTACTTGCTGCAGAAAAATGACTGATCCGGGCTGAGGCATGGAAACCCAGGCATGGTGTTGAGCAGTGTAACTGCTCTCTTCCGCTACATCCATGTTTTGGCAAAGTATTCTATCAGTATAGGTTGGTGGCAGCGGATGGAAGTGCAGAAGTGTTTTATTATGAAAATAACAATCAGGCATATAGTCCAAATTAGCAGGCAGAATCATAAACAGTAGACAGGCAAAAAGGTTGAGCGAGGCACAAACATCAGAGGCACAGACAAAAGCAGAATCCAAAATGCACAAAACTGGAGTCTGGAACCAGAATGACCATGTAAACACATGGTTTGGTAAGGGTCACAGTCAACACAATACTTTACACTGTGTGTGAGTTCTCAGCGTCTTTTAAAGCACGTGCTGATTATGCTCCAAATTGGCCACAGGTGTGCGTGTAATTAGTCCTTGAGACACAGCGTGTGAGTAGAAGTTTGAGGCAGGAACGCATGCAGATGTGACCGAACTGCCCCCAAAGAGCTCCCTCTAGGAGCTATAACCCCTCTTGGATGGTCCCAGGGATGAGGACCTGGCACTGGATGCTGTGCCATCGGTGCTCTGTTCTGGCTCTGGGTGGATGTGGCACCAGATCCTGGGCTTAGGTGGGGGCTTGGGCTCGGATTGGGTCTTGAACATGGGCAAGGACACAGATGGAGACTTGGGTTCTGGTCAAGACATGGACTTGGGCTCAGGCTCTGGACAGGACTTGGGCATGGGCTTGGGCAACAGACAGAACATGGGCTTGGGCTCTGGCCAGAATTTGGACACTATGTTGAAGCCAAGGTGGCGGAGCGATGATGTTGTCGAAGCTGGGTGGCACAGCAAAGAGCGCATTCTCACTGAGGCTGCCCTATTGGCCCCTGGCGCTGGCTCTGGAGCAAAGGCCACCCTGTTGGCCACTGGCTCTGAAGCGGAGGCTGTCCTGTCAACCTCTGGTGTGCAGGATCTGGAATGGGCAGTGAGGCTGAGGCTGCCCTGTCAGCTTCTGGTGCTGGCAGTGGAATCAGAGGGTGCCCTGTCAACCTCTGGCGCTGGCTCTGAAGTGGAGACCTCATCTGCCACTGCATTTGCCTTTTAAACGTGCACTGATTGCACTCCAAATTGGCTACAGGTGTGCATGTAATTAGCCCTTGAGACACAGAGCACAAACGTGCGCAAGTAGAAGTTTGAGGCATGAACGCATGCGGATGCACTTATTGCACTATTTCTACTGTCAAGACAGTTGTGTGGTACCCATAGACTTGCACTGAGTTTTAGCACCCTTCATTAGCCATGCTGAGGGCATGTGGACGGACCTAAAAATACTACATAGACTGGTCAAACACACATATGCGTTATGTCTCTGACAGAAATCGCAAGAATCTTCAGTCATCAGTGTGTACTATCTGCTAAAGTTTCTCTCTTTTTTTCTTTTTTCAAGTATCCAAAAAAATACAAATAATTTAAGCAAAGCTAAAATGATATAAAATTTTTTTTTCTTCCATTCTCATTGGGGCAAATCTCAAATGGCTTCCTGTTCATTTGCAGGTTTTGTGCTGTATGTAGTATATAACATGATGGAGTTAATCACCCTGTTTAGTGTTCTCATGTGTAGTGTAGAAAATGCATGACTGCTTGTCCATCCTCTGGTAATGTTTGTTCAAACGGCTCTGTATTTTGACTATAAATTAAAGTATTGGCACCTTTTGCTCTGTGTCAATGTGCATAAGAGAGCATGTAGAATGAAAACTGTAAAATTACTGATTTTAAACTGAGTTCTATCAATTATTTAATTTACAAATTTATAGAATATTGTGATGTGTGACAACATTCACATTTTATTTTGTGCAATTTCTGTTTTGTTAAATTGTTTTTAAAAAGTTTTATGGACATCCGCACAAGAAAGAGAACATTGGGAATTTATTAGCTCTTTTCACATATTCGAGGAATATCAGCAATGTCACCCACCTACTAAAGATACTTCCTGTCTGAATTTCGCACCTTCCTAGGGTTTCTTCCGGTTTCATTTGTCCTGAGGAAGGTCTGAAGTTCAGAAGCTGATGATAGTTAAATCCCCTGGCATTATTTTAAACGTTTTTACCTCTGCCAAGGAGGTTATGTTTTTGGTAGCGTTGGTTTGTTCGTTGGTTTGTATGTTAGCAACATTATGGAAAAAGTTACGAGTATGAACGGATTGCTCTGAAATTTTTGCCAGAGGTGTGACTGGGCACAAGTAACAATCCATTAAATTTTGGCGGTGATCCGGATCACCGTCTGGATCCCGGAAATTTTTAAAGGATTCTTGGCGGAGGTCTGCGCTCTCCGAGTGCTTTTCTAGTATATAAATCTGACAGGTTGAGATCTGTTTCTCAACTTTCTTCTGCTTCCCTTTATTCTGAAGAGGATTTAATATAAACTCGTGTGTGTGTGTAGGTTGGTGCATGCATTGTAAATGAGGAAGGAAACATTGTTGGTGTCGGCTATAACAAAATGCCCAGTGGCTGTGAGGATGAGTTTCTGAAGCGTCAGCTGTGGAAACATGAATCCCCTAACCCTCTGGAAATAAAATATCCATATGGTGAGTTACTGCACTTCAGCCTGCTTTAAAATGTTTCTTTACTCTTTTAGCTGTAACCCAGTGTGACGTTTCTGTGGCTGGCATTTTAGTGCCTCTGTAGTGTTTTGGTTATTTTTTTCTGCTTGTCCATCCTCTGGTAATGTTTGTTCAAACGGCTCTGTATTTTGACTATAAATTAAAGTATTGGCACCTTTTGCTCTGTGTCAATGTTCATAAGAGAGCATGTAGAATGAAAACTGTAAAATTACTGATTTTAAACTGAGTTCTATCAATTATTTAATTTACAAATTTATAGAATATTGTGATGTGTGACAACATTCACATTTTATTTTGTGCAATTTCTGTTTTGTTAAATTGTTTTAAAAAAGTTTTATGGACATCTGCACAAGAAAGAGAACGTTGGGAATTTATTAGCTCTTTTCACATATTCGAGGAATATCAGCAATGTCACCCACCTACTAAAGATACTTCCTGTCTGAATTTTGCACCTTCCCAGGGTTTCTTCCGGTTTCATTTGTCCTGAGGAAGTTCTAGATGTCTGATTAAAAAGAAAAAAATAACCATATCTAATATGACATAATGAACGTAATCGAGAGAGTCTGTAGTGTTTTGTTAAGTCACTTGACAGTGCAAACAGGGTTTTACTCCTGTTCTCTGCTCCGTCTTACTTTATTTTCTCACACAGAAGTTAAGAGAAATTAACACATTTACCACGAACCCTTAAAGCCATAATATTTTTGCTTGCAAACACAACTAGCTAAATAACACTTTACAACTTTTGCAGTAAAGGTCTTCCTGAAACTAATTAACACTGTAAATGGTCAGATTGATGAGCCACCTTCTTTAATTCTGGTGAATAAAAATTCGGCTGAATCTTTTAACTCTAAAACTCTAATTTATCAACACGTCTATAATGCAATTACAGCAGCAGATTATTACATCCTCAGAAAAGTGTGATTCTTAAGACTTAAAAGTGCTCACTGCAAAGTCATCTGAAACTTAATTTTTTTTTGTGCATGGTATTGTCCTATGTCTTGCAAGAACAATATCATGTGGATGAGATGTGATCATTTTGATGTCTTGAGGGTCGTTTTCCTCTGTTTTGGGACCGTTTTCCTCCCTCTTGAGGTAAACTGTACAGCCCAACGGAAACAGGAAACAGCTGAATGTGAGGAGCTTTAACTAATTAGTATAACTATGGAACTGCATCACACCAAGATGGCAATGCGCAGAAAACATTGCGACTCTGCATCGACCTCGGAGAGTTTTGAGTCGCAGGGACGTAATTTGTGTTGACGTTCATGAATAGGTCTGTGAAACAAAAGACGAATATTTATATCTTTTCTCTGTTACTGCTTTTGTGTTCTTGTTTCTTTCTCTGTAAGATCAAAACATTAGGTGTATAACTCCATACTCACTACCGTGGAGCCGAGCCCATGCATTCTAAGGCTAAGATCGCGAAGCGCAAGCTAGAATGATTTAGTTATCTGTCCAGAAAAATGACACGTCATCTAACCTTGCTCTGTCTTGCAGTTGCACTCACTAGGCAAGCTTTCCTTTTCCACTGGAGGGAGAGCCAAGTCCGCCATGTTTGCCCACGCTGACTTGTTTTGGTTAAAAGTAGGTCAAACATGCCCCACAGTGGTCACATGATATTGTTGCTCACTTGCATCGTCAATCTCCAGAATCGTAAAATGTGGGACACTTTTTATCTTGGCAAAACATTTACACACAGGATACACTGTGTGTGTGTGTGTGTGTGTGTGCGCGCGTGTGCATGCAGCAGTGAAACATCTCAAAACTCCAACAGCAATAGACATAGAACATTTTACCCAGAATTCAACTTTGCAGTCAGAACCTTTAAGTATCCCTCGATCCCAAGACCTTACAAATCACTGCTTGATTTATTTCTCTAGTCTAAAAATATTTATCCTGGTTACAGTTTGCCATGCGGAGCTGAATGCCATCATGAATAAAACCTCAGTGGATGTGAAAGGATGCACCATTTACGTCACTCTGTTTCCCTGTAACGAGTGTGCCAAAGCCATCATCCAATCAGGTAAAGGAAACACCACACACACACCCTTCCCTAAATACAGCTTTTTATAAATACAGACTAGTGCCTTTTGTACACTAGTCTGCAATATCCTGCATGTATTTTATACAGTTTATAGTGTAAATCTGTCTTATCACAAAGGGTTTTTTATGGCTTGTTTAGCTCAGGTATATGAGCCGTCCCGACAGGAAGTGTCTGGATGTTGCTAGGTTAAATTGCTCATCTAGTTAGCTAGCAGGTAAAGAGCTGAATTTTCACTGATGAAGTCTGGTTGTGTTTTTATCGAAGCTCGGATGATAGCAAGCAAGTGTCAGTAAGAAAATATCCCATCATGTGTTAAAGCTGAAGCCTGTATGTGTGTGTGTGTGTGTGTGTGTGTGTGTGTACCTTTATTACTATTTCCACTACAGGTATAAGAGGTGTGGTTTATTTATCAAATAAATATGCAGATAGCAATGAATCAAAGGCCTCTCTCACAATGCTGGACACAGCAGGTATTCCACACAGGTGAGTCTCTGAGAGAGAGAGAGAGAGTGTGTGTGTGTGTGTGTGTGTGTGTGTGTGTGTGTGTGTGTGTGTGTGTGTGTGTGAACAAACATAAGTGATAAATAGACTGATTGATTTACTTTATTGATTCCAATCTGGGAAATTGTTACAGCAGCAAGTTTTCATACATGAAAGAAAAATGTTGTACAAAATAAAATAGAATGAAAATATATCCCAGAACAAGCCAACTATGCAGTCCACCCATCCATTATCTGTAGCCGCTTATCCTGTGCAGGGCTGCAGGCAAGCTGGAGTCTATCCCAACTGACTATGGGCGAGAGGCAGGGTATACTCAGAGTATACTATACTCAGGGTATAGTAAGAAATGGTACAGTTTCTTACTAAAACAATTTAACATTAAGATGATCTGTACTTCTGTAACAATTCACAAGCAGAACACCTTCACAGTAGTGTCTTTCAGTGTGTATATGTTGAAACATTTTAACTTAAACAACTCACAGATCCCTCCTTCTGACCAGCTGGAGCTTCACAGTGGGGCAACGTTAGGAAACAGAGCCATCTCATCTCATTATCTCTAGCCGCCTTATCCTGTTCTACAGGGTCGCAGGCAAGCTGGAGCCTATCCCAGCTGACTACGGGCAAAAGGTGGATACACCCTGGACAAGTCGCCAGGTCATCACAGGGCCGATATATAGACACAGACAACCATTCACACCTACGGTCAATTTAGAGTCACCAGTTAACCTAACCTACATGTCTTTGGACTGTGGGGGAAACCGGAGCACCCGGAGGAAACCCATGCGGGCAACATGCAAACTCCGCACAGAAAGGCCCTCACCGGCCACGGGGCTCGAACCCGGATCTTCTTGCTGTGAGGCGACAGCGCTAACCACTACACCACCGTGCTGCCCAAAACAGAGCCATGCTTTTGCAAATTGCACATTTATACATTTCAATTCTATTCTAGCAAAATCTGACTTTTAACAATATAAATTGTTACTTACATGAGTTCGGTAAAGTGTTTTCCTTAGGCTCAGTGAAAAAACGTGTCTTCACATTCAGGAACATTCGACAGTGAAGCCTGCCTGCCCGGGCTTGTTCTTCCATTGCTGCAGGTGGGCGGGTCATGACGCTTTATGTCTGATATAAACGTCTGTGGCAGCGGGGGCGTAGTCAAGCGCCGGTCTGTGACAGGAGGGCGGAGCCAGGGAAGGTGAGTGGCAGAATCACTACACCTGACGGTAATTAACCTGTGTTTGTGTGTCTTCCCAGTAACCACGCCCTATTTAAGGAGGCAGAGGGAGAGCAGAGGAGAGCTCTTCCCGGGACAAGAACACAGCGTGTGTGTGTGTATTTACCCAATTGAGTGTGTGGGTAAATACACACACACACACACACGCTGTGTTCTTGTCCCGGGAAGAGCTCTCCTCTGCTCTCCCTCTGCCTCCTTAAATAGGGCGTGGTTACTGGGAAGACACACAAACACAGGTTAATTACCATCAGGTGTAGTGATTCTGCCACTCACCTTCCCTGGCTCCGCCCTCCTGTCACAGACCGGCGCTTGACCACGCCCCCGCTGCCACAATGTCTAAACTGAGTTTTGTTAAATCAATTTATGTTGAAGTCCAATAAAATTAATTTGATCACATAAAAAAGTAAGTTACGAAAATATTCACACTTTTTACTTATAGATAACTCAAAAAACTAAAAAAGAAAAATAAATTGATTTATTGGAATAAATATAGTTTTAAAAATAAAGTAAAATGGACAATACCACTGAAAGACTTCTTACTAGAAACAAATAACCATTCACATCTACGGTCAATTTAGAGCCACCAATTATCCTAACCTGCATGTCTTTGGACTGTGAGGGAAACTGGAGCACCTGGAGAAAACCCACGCGGACATGGGGAGAACATGCAAACTCCACACAGAAAGGTCCCTGTTGGCCACTGGGCTTGAACCCACAACCTTCTTGCTGTGAAGTGACGGTGTGCCACTACACCACCGTGCTGCCAACTATTAAATCCATGATAGCACAATGGAAAGAATATGTCACCACTACAAACCTGACGAGAAGGCCTCGCCCACCAAAACTCACAGACCGGGCAAGAAGGGCATTAATCAGAGATGCAACAAAAACACCAAAGATAACACTGAAGGAGCTGCAAAGATCCACAGCAGAGATGGCAGTATCTGTGCATTGTCCCACTTTAAGCTGTACACTCCACAGAGCGGAGCTTTATGGAAGAGTGGCCAGAAAAAAGTCATTGCTTAAGAAAACATGTTTGGAGTTTGTCCAACAGCATGTGGCAGAATCCCCAAGCACATAGAAGAAGATTCTCTGGTCAAATGAGACTAAAATTGATCTTTTTGGCCATCATGGGAAATGCCATGTGTGGCACAAACCCACCACCCTGAGAACACCATTCCTACAGTGAAGCATGGTGGTGGCAGCATCATGCTGTGGGGATATTTTTCATCTGCAGGGACAGGAAAGCTGGTCAGGACTGAAGGAAAGATGGATGGCACTAAATATAGAGCAATTCTGGAGGAAAACCTGTTTGAGTCAGCCAGAGGTTTGAGACTGGGACAAAGATTCACATTCCAGCAGGACAATGACCCTAAACATACTGCTAAAGCTACACTGGAGTGGTTTAAAGGGAAACAGTTAAATGTCTTGGAATGGCCTAATCAAAGCCCAGACCTCAATCCAATTGAGAATCTGTGGCATGACTTGAAGATTGCTGTACACTAATGGAACCCATCTAACTTGAAGGAGTTGGAACAGTTTTGCCTTGAGGACTGGGCAAAAATCCCACTGGCTAGATGTGCTAAGCTAATAGAGACATAATCCAAGAGACTTGCAGCTGTACTTGCAGCAAAAGGTGACTCTACAAAGTATTGACTTGGGGGGTGGGTGGGAGGGTGGAGGTGAATACCTATGCACACTCCAGATTTGTTTTTTTTTCCATCTTATTGCTTGTGTCACAATAAAACAACAATTTTCACCTTTAAAGTTGTAGGCATGTTGTGTAAATCAAATGGTGTTAACCCCCCAAAATCCATTTTAATTCCAGCCTGTAAGGCAACAAAGCAGGACAAACACCAAGGGGGATGAATACTTTTGCAAAACACTGTAGACTCAACAAGGTGCTGGAAATATTCTTCAAGATTTTGGTCCGTATTGACATAATGGCATCACGCAGTTGCTGCAGATCCATGAAGTGAATCTCCCTTTCTACCATATTCCAAAGGTGCTCTATTGGATTGAGATCAGGTGACTGTGGAAGCAGTGAACTCCTCATCATGTTCAAGAAACCAGTTTGAGATGATTTGAGCTTTGTGACATGATGTGTTATCCTGCTGGAAGTAGCCATCAGAAGATGGGTACACTGTGGTCATAAAGGGATGGACATGGTCAGGAACAATACTCAGGTCAGCTATAGTGCTTTTAATGATGCTCAACTGGTATTAAGGGGCCTAAAGTATGCCAAGCAAATATCCCCCATACCATTACACCACCACCACCACCATCCTGAACCGTTGATACAAGACAGGATGGATTCATGTTGCTGATGTCAAATTCTGACCCTATCATCCAAATGTCGCAGCAGAAATTGAGACTCCTCAGACCATTTGGTGAGCCTGTGCAAATTGTAGCCTTACTTTCCTGTTCTTAACTGACAGGAGTGGCACCCGGTGTGGTCTTCTGCTGCGGTAGCACATCTGCTTCAAAGTTCGACATGTTGTGTATTCAGAGATGGTCTTCTGCATACCTTGGTTGTAACGAATGGTTATTTGAGTTACTGTTACTTTTCTATCATCTCGAACCAGTCTGGCCAGTCTCCTTTGACCTCTGGCATCAACAAGGCATTTTCGTGCAGAGAACTGCCACTCACTGGACATTTTCTCTTTTTCGGACCATTCTCTGTAAACCCTAGAGATGATTGTGTGTGAAAAATCCCAGTCGATCAGCAGGTTCTGAAATATTCAGACCAGCCCATCGGTCACCAACAACCACGCCATGTCCAAAGTGACTTAAATAATCTTTCTTCCCTGTTCTAATGCTCAGTTTGAATTTCAGCAGGTTGTCTTGTCCATTTCTACATGCCTAAATGCATTGAGTTGCTGCCATGTGATTGGCTGATTAGATCAGTTGAATAGGTGTACCTAATAAAGTGGCCATGAGTGTATATTTTTCACAGTATTATGAATGAGTTGTTTTATTTGATAGCACTTCGTAGTGTGACGGATTTTACAAATTCAATCAGTACTGTATAAAGTTAGACGTGCATTATTAGATTCCCCAGCTCCGCCTACCTCAGGATTCCAATGGGGAGACCTGAGGTCAATCTACCCTGTCTCCATCCCCATCACCTGTGTTTGAGTGGGAGACCTTTCCAGTCAATAGCCTGCCTAAGTCACAAATTAGAATCAAGGTGCTCATTTCAACAAGGTTAACTGACTGACTGCCACCGACTGAATCCAGCTATTGATTTATTTTTTCTTTATTACATTACAGGCATTTAGCAGATGCTCTTGCCCAGAGTGATGTACAAGTACAAAAGTCAGGTACATGAAGTGCTGAACTTCTAGACAAGAAAGTTCTAGTGCCAATTGAACAAGTGACAGCAATACAAGAGTACTTCAAAAAGTTCTCAGCCTCACCCAGAAACGGTCACAGGAGGAAGATTGTTCTTGCTTGATTTTTCTGCATCGTCTCCTTTAACTTCAATGCACTTGGTCCACCAAAGTTCAAGCTTCGCTATCCATTCGTGAAAGAAAGTCACATCTGAAGCCTCCAGATCCTCCTCAACAGCATGGATGACTTCATTATCACTCTGAAAATGCCACATTGGGCTGCTTCTGCCCTGCTAGCTGTGTTGTGTGGACAGGTGCATTGTCCTGGAGCAATATCATGCCAGCTTGAAGCTTTCTTTCCTCTCCTCTTCTTTGATTGCTTCTTTCATTTGCGTTTTTATGGACAGTGATGTAAGGCTTTACAGTATACAGTTATGCCCCAAAATAGGAGTTACACCCCTTGTTTCCAGGTAAGGCTGAGAACTTTTTGAAGTACCCTTGTAACACCTAGTGTTTTATCCTGTTGAAGTACCAACACTCAGCAAACAGCCAAGCATACAAAGTACAACTAAATAGAGAACTCAAACAGCTAACCCCAGGCTAGACAGTACACAGCTTGGGTTGGTCAGGACCGCAGGGAAGAAGGGGAGAGGTGCAGCCTGAATAGGTGATTCTTCAGTCTGCGCTTGAAGGTGGTCAGGGAGTCAGTGGTTCTGACCTCAATGTAAAGGTCATTCCACCAACAGGGGACCAGGACAGACAGGAGTCTTGAGTGGGCGGGGCAGGAGAGGAGGAGGGGCCAGGCGACCAGTATACTGATATATTACCTTTACACTATTGTAGACTCTCATATGTGAGTGGTGATTGGTTTCTTTTATTGGTTTCTGTTTTTAGGCAGTTTGAATCAAAGGAGGAAATTTCTGCCTTGCTGAAGTCTGCCGAAGCCTTGCTGAAGTCCATCGAACCCTTTGCTGAGTAAATCTTCCTGGGACTGTGCTCTTCGCTGCTGAAATGCTGAATATTACTAAAACATTTAACATTCCATAAATACTGAAGAAAAAATCCCAGTATATTCGATATGAGTTCTAATTTAGATTCGGTGAAAACTTTAAATACTGCAAAGTGAACATTTTAAAATTTTAATTAACTTTTAATCTTAAGCAAACTCTTAAATTAACTTTTGATTTGTTATCTTTTTGGTGGGGGAAATTAATTTCACTATATTAGCAATTTCACATACTGCTTTCTGTGTTTTCTTTCAAATTACTGATTATTAATTACTATTAATTACTGGATGTTAATTTGACAGAACTGAATAACCCAATTGAATAAACATTTAATTATCCTCAGTGGGTTTACTTTATTTTATTTTGCTGTCATATAAGATTAATCTTTGGGCTGCACCTGTTTCTCTGTTTTTCATAACACACAGGATGTTCCAACTAGCACACACAACTCTCATTGTGTATTCTTCTGCAGCGAAGGTCAACTTTTTACTTCAGTGCTCTGAACTCCTGTCTCTGTTTCTATGCATATAATTTATCTACAGCTATGTCTTAATCAGTTATATTAATTTCTTTATTCCAATTGATCAATTATGTTTGACTCACAGCCCACACCCTTATGTGTGAATACAGTGTTCTCCCCAGGATCAAAATAAAGCTCAAACTTTTGGGGGGCCCATAGGGCTGTGTGGCACATCAAAGGCGTGTGGGGGGAGAGTACGGGGTGTGTGGAATCTCATGGGGGTGTGTGTCTGGTGAGCCTACCCCAGAAAATTTAGAAAAAAAGGTAGCCCCATTTGGTGGCATCTGGTGACTTTTAGGAACATTTTATGGTGATACTGCCACTGCCACTGTTTATTGTTAACATGGTTGAACACAGCTGTCAACCCCAAAATAAAAAAAGAAGTGAGAAAACCAGGGTCCAGGGGCTGCAGGCCCCGGTCAGGTCCAGGGCTTAGCTCTGGTGGGGGGGCTGGGGGGAAAAGACCCCCAGCCGAAAACAATTTTGTCAAATTTAAGAGGGGATTGGTGGTCTTAGGATGAATATACATAGTTTTCACCTCTTTGTTACTACTGATGGAAAAAAATGGCTTCATGAGAACACCATATGTATTCACGAAAAAATGGCAGGTAAACAATAACATTTCAACATGATCATGAAATGAAAGATGTGCAATGATCACATTTCAATAAGCTTTCACCACAAAACCACATATGCAGGTCACTTCATCGGAAAACAGGAAACACAATTTTTGTTGCCACCAAGTCATTTCTACATCAGGGTTTTAACTCAGTAAAAGTGCATATGTTTGCAATTTATTGCAGCACAGTTTGATGTTTATTTTGCCCTTTATTAAATGAAAGAGTACATAAATATATCCATCCATCCATTATCTGGAGCTGCTTATCCTGTTCTACAGGGTCACAGGCAAGCTGGATCCTATCCCAGCTGACTACGGGCGAAAGGCGGGGTTCACCCTGGACAAGTCGCCAGGTCATCACAGGGCTGACACATAGACACAGACAACCATTCACACTCACATTCACACCTACGCTCAATTTAGAGTCACCAGTTAACCTAACCTGCATGTCTTTGGACTGTGGGGGAAACCGGAGCACCCGGAGGAAACCCACATAGACACGGGGAGAACATGCAAACTCCACACAGAAAGGCCCTCGCCGGCCACTGGGCTCGAACCCGGACCTTCTTACCATGAGATGACAGTGCTAACCACTACACCACTGTGCCGCCCCATAAATATATCACAAAAAATTATCTGAATATAACACTCCAAGCTGAGTAAATTTAATATTCTGTCTTATGTATTAAATATCATTTATAAAGTATTTATTAATTAGTGTTTATAACATTAAATAAATTATTAGAAAGATAATATTAAAGGAATATAAAATTAGTGAAATACTCAAAGTAATACCATCATCAACAATCCCAAAACCATTATGACAATGAAGTATTAACAACTTCCAACTATATAGTTACAGATCTACACATTTATATGCTTATTTTTTATTTCCCGTCACCATCACAGACTCGCTCGGCTCCTACTGTAACAATAATAAACATAAACACAGCATGCAGAGTTCCTGTTGAAAAAAATATTTAGTTCTACATTTATGAGAACATATCTGTGGGACAGTTCAGAATAAGCTATTATTTTACTTTAACTTAGCAACTTTGCAAATAGATCTAGTTGAGCTTAGATTAACTGAAACAAGGCACGTTTAACTTTTTTCAAACACCATAAAATATAAAAATATACCTTCTCACTGACAGAAGTCTGCGCTGCAAACGCGGTTGAGAGTGATCCTGATGACCATCTTACTTTTTCAAGATCTTTGTGAGACTTTGTTTGCATGTGAAGTTCAACATCTCGAAGGCCTTGTTTACAACAGATCCTCCTGTTGCAGTCAGTGCATCAGAAACAGTGCTTGCTTGCTGAATCAGTGATAACACATGGAGAGATTTTGGCCCACTTGGAATTAAACTTCGTATCATACTTAGCTGCACGTTGATACTTGGAAATTTTCTGTTTTTTAGAACTTGGAGGGCCCTCTGATCTAGAATTGCTGTCACTCATTTTCATCAGGTGCGTCTTTCCTGCCGGTAACGTGGACATCATGGCCGTAACTATCATTGAGGACACCGAGGTCATGTCCTCGGTATTTTTTTCAGAAATTTCAAATTGGACTACGCTGAATTCGAGCAGTGATCAATGTAAAATGCAGCGTCCGCATCCACATGTAATCTGTATTTCCCCCCAATAAAATTCACATTTGTCTAATGTCATCTGAAATCTCTCAGCCTCTATCGTTGCCGTGTCTAACGCAGCGTCACGCGACGTAGCCTATACTAGTGTTAGGACTGGGACTGTTTTGGCCTCTAGAGGCCACTGTTATTTCCTTTTCTGGCCATGTTTGTTTTGGGCCTCTAGAGGTCACCACTGTGTTCTGTGTTTTGTTTTTGTCTTAGGCTGCTGGGCCATAGAAGGTTCACGCTGCACGCTGCATGCTGCACGCTACACGCTACACGTTCACGTGAAGAACCGGACCCTGGGCCATTAAACTTCATGCTTGGATGTTCACGTGTTGCGTCTGTTCTACTTTGACCGAGTAACCAACAATACGGACTCTTCGGATGACGACGATTGCCTCATTCTGCTTTTACTGAGACAGAGGAAGAGAAAAAGGAACAGAATTTGGAGCCGAGAACACTTCCTTCTGAGAGAAACCCGTGGTGAATTTCACCGAACATTCTATAATCTGCTTGACAATCCCGATGAAGAACTATTTTTCAATTATACCATTCAATTATATTTTTTCTGAAGTTTTCCCCTGAAAGCATAGAGTTATCTCCCTAGACCCGTTCTGATTGGCTGGCGCGGCGGTGACCGCATGCATTGACTGGAATTTCCATCTTCACGCCTAGAAAAAAGTGTGCATGTTCATTTCACGCTTCACGCGTGAAGTGTGCAGCGTGCAGCGTGAACGCCGTTCTATGGCCCAGAGCAAGTCATGCTACGTTTGTCCACTTTTCTTTACACGCGTGTAGCGTGTAGTGTGCAGCATGCAGCGTGCAGCGTGAACCTTCTATGGCCCAGCTGCCTTATTGCCTGTTTCCTGCCCCGCCCTGTCCTTAATTAGTTTGTGCATTTATACCCCTGAGTTCAGTCCTCTTGTCACGGAGTCTTTGTGCTGTTATGTTTAGCTCCAGTAACCTCTGTTCTGATTTCCTCGCCCGTGTCTTTGTGGTTTTTGTACTTTGCTTTCTTTGGGACTTTTTGGACTTTGTGTTTACCATTTTGGATCCTCTGAGCATTTGTATTTTTGCCTCTTCTTTTCTGGTTTTTTGGCTCTTTGTTTCTTTGAACTTTTGTTTTTTTTTCCTGGTTATCTTCTGAGCGTTTGGATTATACTTTTGTTTTTGCCTTGGATTATAAATAGTGTAAATATTGTAAATAAACCTTTTTGATACTTTTTCTACTTCTGCCTCACGCCTCTGCATTTGCATCATCCCCCTGGTGGCCTAGTGGGGGTTTGCTGGATTATCACACCAGCGAACCAGGTTCGAATCCCAGCAAAACCCTAACAACTAGTGTCGGCCGGGGAAGTTGGGTTTTGGATAAAACAGGCAGGGTGTAGCCTACGCTGTATCACATATGCCTACCTAATGTAGGCTAATAGTCACATAGCATTATAGAGCTTTACCCGAGTGCAAAATGAAAAAGTTGCAACAAACTAAATTAAGGTTTGGACAGCCAACAGAAGAGCAGGGAAAGAGAAGGAGGGAAGGTGAGAAAATATTGTCAGTGCAGTGGCAGACCGTTCAGCGATGTCATGCCAACTTTCCAAGGGGAAACGTTTCATTGTCATTACCGCTTACATTTTAGTTAGCATTTCGAGAAACATTCAAAACTACGTTGTCACAGCTCTACATTCTAATGTAATTTAAGATAATGAAATGTAAATAATGCCAATATTTCAGGTAGCTGAGCAATACACTCAGTTCAGGTTTGACTTTTATGTCAGACAAAACTCCACAGTTATGATGGCGCAGTTTTAGAATTGTTAAAGTAAATGTGTTGTGAGCCAAACTTACATTACAGGCAATGGTGAGAACACTGTTTCAGAGAATGCATGCAAATGGATCTCAATTCAAGACAGCCAGATAGACTGATGCCTTTACATTACTGCTCAGAATGTCTCTACACATACAGACACCCACAAATAACACACAAACTCTCTCATGCTCTCTCTCTCTCTCACACACACACACACACACACTCACTCACACTATTATTATAAGGTGTAATACTAAAGCTTACAATTCAGCAGTTCACACCCTTTCTGTCATGTGTATACTGCAATGTAAATAATGCCAATACTTTAGATAACTGGTACTTTAGGTATGTATACTCAGTTCAAGAGTTCACTACTTTTCTACTTTTATGTCAGATAAAACACCACAGTTATGGTGCCACAGTTTTAGAATCGTTAAAATAAATGTGTCCTCCACCAAATCTATCCTTATTTATTTATTTATTTATTTAAGTTGTGCCGGGGGGCTTCGGTGCTGTCAGCCATGTTTGACCTCGGTATTTGAAAAATCCTGGCTACGGCCCTGGTGGAAATGATGAAGACAAAATAAGACATGATTTCATTGGTTGACTTCCTGCAGTCAACCAATCGTGAACGTCCTTTCACTGGGCTTCTGGAAACATGATATAATGTAGAGATTGTGTACATATCATGCACGCACTGGTGCATCAATAACGCTTTGTTTTCCATGAATATATATTTTTTTCTGAAAAATCATGAGAATTTGACAGTGGAAACATGAGCGCGTCATTCAGTGCAAAAAATTGAGTCTCATGGCAAAGTCATGAGAGTTGACGTGTCAGTTTTCAGTGAGTGTCGGAGCAAAAAAAAAAAGCATGGCGGCAAATTTAAAGCACGTTGGCCCCAACATGCAAAAGCGCTCTGGAGATAACACTGGAATATATACTCATGTTTGACTTATAAACTGAGAAACTTCTCCGAACTGGGCGGCACAGTGGTGTAGTGGTTAGCACTGTCACCTCACAGCAAGAAGGTCTGGGTTCGAGCCCCGGGGCCGGCGAGGGCCTTTCTGTGCGGAGTTTGCATGTTCTCCCCGTGTCCGCGTGGGTTTCCTCCGGGTGCTCCGGTTTCCCCCACAGTCCAAAGACATGCAGGTTAGGTTAACTGGTGACTCTAAATTGAGCGTAGGTGTGAATGTGAGTGTGAATGGTTGTCTGTGTCTATGTGTCAGCCCTGTGATGACCTGGCGACTTGTCCAGGGTGTACCCCGCCATTCGCCCGTAGTCAGCTGGGATAGGCTCCAGCTTGCCTGCGACCCTGTAGAACAGGATAAAGCGGTTAAAGATAATGAGATGAGATGGGAGACATCTCCGAACTGGTCTGTGTGTCAGTGATGTCACTCCCGGATCCATGAGGAAGCCAGTCGCTGGGCGTCAGACATACAGGGGTCATTAATTTGATCTTCTATCCCCAAAACTTGGATACATACAATTACAGAATCTAACACTGTATTACAGTAAATATACTACATCTTACATAACTGTACACAATTATCTTCATTAGCTCATGTGTCCTTAAGGCTGATGAGCTGTTGCAATGGTGTCCGGCTGTTATTCACAGTTCAGTTAAATCGTATCTCCTCCATCAGTTCTCCACAGATTTCCGTTCTGATTGTTTTGTTTGAAAGAACTCATCATGCCGCACAAAACTTGCTTGTTGTTTTGTCAATTGTTTTGCTAACAAGTTACGAATTAGGCCAAAGGAATGAATTTTCCAGGCGTCTCACTAGTATTGTATCTCCTCTCTGATTTCTCATCCAATTCCAGTTTTGATCGATGTTTTGGGTCAATCTTCCCTTGAGGAACAAAACTCTGTTGTTTGTTGATTTTCCTGTTGTAAACAATTTGTATACAACTTTGTTTATTTTCACTTAAATCATATCTCCTCCCTCAGCTCTCAATGGATTTCAGTTCTGATTATTTTGTTTGGAAGAACTACACCTTCTGCGCAACACTTGGTCATTGTACTGTCAATTTTTGCTAACGATCTGCTAATTAGGTCACCTTAATGAGTTTTTGGACTTTTTACTAGAATTGTTTCCCCTCTCTGATTTCTCATCTGATTCCAGTTCTGATCGATGTTTGGTCATTTGTTGATTTTCAAACTTGGTCATTTGTTTGTTGATTTTCTTGTTGTAAACAAATTGTTGTGCCTCTGAAGCTTACTTTTCTAAAGATCACTAAAGTCGTAAACTCTCTAAAATTATATTTTCCTCTACACCCCCCCCTTTTATCAATTCTTTGATAACTATAATAAAGCAAAAGACTTTCTCTCACACATTTTTTTCTGTTTCCTGTCCCTCCTATACAGATTTTCAACAGGGAAAAGGAACCAATTATATTACTGTTTTTCTGAGACATAGGCATCTCTACACAAATAGCAAATGAACAAATAGATAAATATGCAGATTCAATTATACACATCAAACATAACTATCGTGTTCTTTCTTTAGCCAGCAATAACCTGTGCTGCCTCTTGGCCAGGACGCCCTTGTAAAAGAGATTATTAATCTCAATGGGTCTTCTTTCCTGGTAAAATAAAGGTTTAATAGAGCGGGATACAGACTGACAACAAAGCCAAGATGAGAGACTAGAATCAGAGTCAGTAAACCAGCAAGGGTCGGGCGATCGGCAAACAATGATGGAAAGAGAAGGCAAAGAGCGAAAACATGAGAGAAATAGCAAAGGGTCAGAAATATGAGAAGCTGTCAGAAAGAAACAAGGCTTGGTATGAACTGAACAGGCAGAACAATACTTCACACTGGTGTGTTTGTTTGGGGAGCTTAAATAGGGGACAGGTGATTGAGGAAATGAGAGACAGCTGAGTTTCAATAGGCTGGAGACAGAGGGTGCTGTGTTTCAACCTGTTGAAAAGTTTGTTCCTTTTCAACAGGTTTACTGACAGACCCCCCCCCCCCCCCCATGGAGCTACCTCTGGGAGCGACATTCTTTCTCTGACGACCCCTACCTCTGGGTGCTGGTTTGTTGGGATATTGGGCATGAAATTCTTGTTTGAGAAATGGGTCGAGAATGTCTTTGGCCATGACCCAACTTTGTTCCTTGGGTCCATATCCTTTCCAATCTACCAGGTACTTGACTTGGCCTCTTCTTCATCTTGAGTCAAGGATCTTATTTACCTGGTAGATGGGCTCTCCCTCTAGATTGAGTGTAGGGTGCTCCTGGACTGGTGTGTCGCTGGCAAGGGGGCCCAGGATAGCAGGTTTCAGGTGTGATACATGGAAGGTAGGGGATACTTGGCTGTGAGAGTGAAGTTCAAGACAGTACGATACCTCATTAATGCGGTGCAATACCTTGAATGGCCCAATGTAGCATGGTTGGAGTTTTCTACAGGTGTTGGGTTCTCTCAAGTTCTTTGTGGCCACCCATACTCTGTCACCAGGGGAAAAGTTTGGAGTCTCTCCTCTATGTTTATCCGCATATTCCTTATACTTGGCTCTGACTGATTCTAGATATTGATGGACCTCCTCCCAGATAGTTTGACTATGTGTGAACCAGTCATCGATGGCTTGTACAGTTGAAAAAATGCCTCCTCCACCTTGGGGGTCCAAGTAACAGTGTCATGTGCCTGGAGTCCCTTTCTGTGGATCAGAGAGCTGAGGGGAGACTCAAGAACAGCATAATTAGATATGAAAGAATGACAACAAGAGCACATCCCTAGGAATGACATAATTTGTTCCTTCATACAGTAACAGGCTTTGTAAAAGTGTAGGGGCGGCCCGCAAACTGAAAAGCAAACTAATACTGCCTGTCTGGGTGCACTGGGATGCTGAAGAAAGCATTGGCCAAGTCCACAACTGAAAAATGAGTGCTATTAGGTGGTATCTGTGAAAGGATAGTATGTGGATTTGGGACATTAGGGGCTCTAGCAAAGACAGCAATGTTGATGGCCTGGTTCAGTGTGTTTCTTAATGGGGAAGATAGGAGTGCGCACAGGGAGTTTGGACAATCTACAATGACTCTTGTTGCTTTTAGGGAGTTGAACACAGGCCTAATGCCCTCTATGGCTTCAAGTTTTAGTGGATATTGGCTTCGACATGGCCTGAGATCTGATTTTGGGGTAATCACCACTGGTTCTATGTCTTTTATGAGGCCTACATCATGTTTATCCATTGCCCAGAGATGTTTAGACACATCTGTGAGACATGGAGAATCGGTGGTCAATTTGGGAAACTGCCAATCAGCCCATTTGCCCCCCAACCTTGTCTTTTCCCACCAAAACAATTTCTGTCACTGCAGGGACAATGAAATTTAGCTTATTCTCATAAGCATCTAATGTTTTGCTGTACAATACCGTCAGATCTTCAGTATGACACCAGTCACATTCATTCACACGTGCACATCCATGGGCCCAAATCTTTCCAATGATCACCCTTTTCTTTCACCAATGACACATACGGGACTATACGAAGCTCTGGCCTGACTGTTCTTGAGGACTAACATACAATGCACATCTGTGCACCAGTGGCGGCTGCTGGTTTTTAAAACAGGGGAAGCCCATTTTACGCATTCATCGTAAAACCTGTAGGCCGGATATCAAAGCATAGAAAGGTGTGCCCCATTAGCATAGTGAACTAGACAACCCTACCTAGTGGCAGAAAGTATTTTTGCTTGTACATTTCATGTTATAGTCTGGCTTGCCAGGCTAGTGCCTCATATCCTTAATCAAAAATATCAAACATCCAAAAATCACTGGCTACTCAACGAAGAGCCTTGAACATCATATCCTGATATGCAACACAGAGTCTTTAACACAACACCCAGCTGTGCAACACATCCTTGAACATCTTCTGCAACACAGTCTGGAAATTCATAACCAGGTAGGCTATGCAACACACAGAACCTTGAATATTATACCCAGGTATAACCTATAACACAGAGCCCACCATTCTCTTAACATTACTGAACAATATACACACTTCAGATTCATGAACATTATATGATGCACACTATACACAAATTCTGCCCTCCGCTCCTTTTCCAGAAAATGGTCTGTGACCCTGTCATACTAGCTGGTTGTGCTTTCCAGAGACTTCACCAATTTCTGTTAGCAGCTAGCACTGCAGATCCCAATAAGGCTCAAGCTAGCCTACAACCAGATTGAACTACAAATGAAATAAACGAGTGAATTCATGAATGATCAAACTGATAGAATGGATGAAAGTTAACGGAGCACAATGAGTAATATTTACATTTATTTACAGAATAATGTACAGAGACATCAATGAGAAGAAATGTTTATATGAAAAGAAATTCGGACAGCACTTTGGCACACGACTACACTTTCTCGACATCCGCTAGGGACTGACTAATCATGCGCTTACCGTGTTCCTCGCCGACGCCGAAGTACAGAGCCCGCCCTCCTCATGTCTTTTAAACACCACCTCCAATAATCCTTCATCAGCCCGGCTTCTTGCCCCTCCCACTGTCTCGTTTAGTCCCAGAGAAGCCCGGCTTCCCTGGAAGTGACGATTTTGTCGATTTTAACCAATAACAACCAGCCGAAATTGGCTGTTCAGAGCCCTCTCATAGACTGCAACAGATACCCGGCTGCCAGCACATAGAGCCCATTGAAATAAGAAAGGTTACAGCCAGTGTTGCCAGATTGGGCGGTTTTAAGTGCATTTTGGCGGGTTTTGAACATATTTTGGCTGGAAAACGTCAGCAGTATCTGGCAACGCTGGTTACAGCCTGGCAGCAAAGGTGATTCTCGTAGCGAACTGCAAGTTCATCAGACATCACTCAAATAAGTTACAGGATAGTTATGAACGTAAATACAATCTTGGGCATATATTATGTTATGCAAGTTATTGTTTTAATGAGAATTCAACATCATAGATGCCGCAGTTTGGGGAGAGAATTTTAGGGGAAGCTCGGCTTCCCTTGTTGTCTCTGAGAAATTGCCCCTGCTGTGCACTGACCAAAACATCTTTCTAAGAATAATCTTCTCATACTTCTTGTCCTCCCTACACCATTCTTGGTCAGACTTAATGTCTGGCATCTCACAGCTCACACAGGCTGTGCAGTGGAGTTCAGCGGGTAACATATATTCTGTGTTGTGGGGATTAGTATGTGTTTTTGCCATTTCAACCAGTTTACGGTTCATAGATAAGATATCTGAGGGCACCTACTAGGGCTGCTCGATATTGGAAAAAATCAATATCACGATTTTTTCAGTAAATATCGATATCGCGATTTTTAAAACGATATTTATACACCTTTTTTTAAAGCCCTGATCATCAACACCTGAGGCACCGGGCCACATTTTTATAGTACAGGCCTCATAGGCTACCTGTCAACCCTTCCCGTTGTACCCTGAAACGCCTTTTACTTAAACTATTTACTGTGCAAGCGCGTACTTTGCATAGGTCCTATCGCCTGCACAAGGCTCACGTTCTCCTCACTCAACATTTCCGATCACAGAGGATGGAGCCAGCGCTGGTATTACCAGTGATTACTGCGTAACGTCCACACTGGCTCGTAGCCAGCCAAGGATAAAATCTCTCTCTCACACACACACACACACACACACACACACTACAACGTAAGCTTGTGTGTTGTTAAGACACCAACATTAAACACGCATAATATAGAGACAAGTCCTTAAGAATTAACATACATGAAAATAGGCTTCTCTTCCTTCATCTTCCAAATGTGGACTCCGCTATCTTTTTGGCATGTCAGCATTGAAATACCATTTGCAGAGATATTTCACTCGCCATTAAGAAAAGTAAAAGCAACACATGATTAGGGCTACATGATTAGCAGGGGGGCACCGTTTTAAGCGCACGGAATTTTAAAAACAATGTAATTACATCTGAGTCCGTCTACATCGCGCAATAAACCCGTCCTTAGCAGAACCTACTTCAAAGCATGATGCTAGCTGCAGATGCACAAGTCAAAATCAAATGAACCCAAGTAAACATGCCGCGGCGGGCAACATTAATAACCAAATTGCCTTACCTTAAAACGCTGCCTTGACCACAGGACGACTCGCAATTATTCCACTTAAATCCACACGGTTTAACACATCTAACACAGCTAGCAAGCTGGATATGTGCTAATATTGTTGTGCTTGTTTTCTTCCGTAGATGCCATTTTTACATTACCCAGTCCCACATCCAAAAATATGACGTAAATATATGTTAATTGTATTATTATAACTATTAGCAAGCAAATCAAACAACATATTAAGAAATCAATATATCAAATCACCCGACACGTATGAAAACAGAAGAACTGATTTTTTACTGTTGCGGAGATATCGCGGGAGTAGAATGGATGACGTATGCAAGGCTACGGTGTGCCTTAGGGGACAGAAGGGTTCGTTTTACCTTACTGTCACGTCAATGTTATTGTTGTTTTATTGCCATTGTAGAAATATTGTGCACGTCCCTTTCGACAAATGACAAAAAATCGTTTCATATCGATATTATGAATTTTGATATCGTTTGACACCAATATCGATATCGTGATAAAAATACGATATATTGCACAGCTCTAGCACCTACCTAACAGGTTTATTGGACAGTAGTGTGACAGCAAAAATGAGAATTTCAAAGTTTCAGACTCACCGGCTGCTTGGGAGGGGAACAGTGAATTTCTCCAAAACCTGTTGTCCTGAAGCACCCACAGTTATTTGGAACATCCTGACTGTCAGTCCTGTGCAGGTCAGTCCTGCGCACTGTGGCGTGTGCACCAAAAGGCGCACCATGAACAAGGTGCACCTGTTCTCAATCAATGAACGAAGTGTTGGGCTATTTAAGGACTGCACTGATGCAAGGACAATGTGAAGCATTAAGCCCTGTTCAGTGCGCATTACAGAGCCTTGTTTCCTGTGTTTGTAGTTTTCCTGGTTTCTCGATTCCTGTTCCTAGTTCTCGTTCTCGTCTTGCCTCCGAAATCCTGTTTGCACCTCGATTGACCCTTTGCCTGTTTTCCTGTTTATGAACTTGCCTGCCAATTTGGACTGTTTGCTTGTGTGTGTGTTTCATGCACTTTTTGTATAGATCACACTTTGTTCAATAAAACACGTCTGCACATACATCTGCCTCCCTTGGGCACCTGACAGAATACTTTGCCCAAAATGGATGTAGCAGAAGTGTTTCAATACGTGATCTCACACCACTTCCGGATTTCCCTGCCCCTGCCACTCACCTCATATTTTTGTCTGAAGACTGACTGGAGTCCCCCGGAAGTCTACTACAGGATATATCACCATATGGGATTTAAGCTGCAGTGTGATCTCTTCTACGAGAACCTCCAAGAGCCCAAGCTACACGAACCCATCTGGGTAAGCTTTGTTGTAGAGGTTCTCACACAGGGGCGGAGCACAGGAAGACGGCAAGACAGAGTTCAGGTTCGTAAAGCGTTTTTTTTATTGTTACACTTTTCAGTCTAACATATAATCATAGACGCGCACACACACACAACTGGCGTCTCGTTCGGGGGAGAGTCTCCTCTGTTCTCGTTCCCCCTCCTTAAGTAGGGCGCGGTCACTGGGAAGACACACAAACACAGGTTAATTGCCTACAGGTGTAGTGATTCTGCCACTTACCTTCCCTGGCTCCGCCGTCCTGTCACAGACCGATGCTTGACCATGCCCCCGCTGCCACATACCCACACCACCCGACTCAGGCCAGGCAGCTGTCTGGCCTGCAGCCGACTCCCCCCCCCCTTGATGGGAGAGGAAGTCCACCACAACCATCTGCGCCCCCGGCCTGTGGATCACCTTGAAGTTAGAGGGTTGGAGTGCCAGATACCAATGGGTGATCCGCGCATTGGCATCCTTCATGTGGTGGAGCCACTGGAGGGGTGCGTGGTCCGAGCAGAGGGTGAAAGGGCGTCCCAGCAGGTAGTAACGGAGGGCGAGGACCGCCCACTTGATTGCCAAGCACTCTTTTTCAATCGTGCTGTATCGCCCCTCATGCACCGACAGCTTCCTACTGATGTATAAGACTGGGCGGTCCTCCTCCTCCACCTCCTGGGACAAAACCGCCCCCAGCCCTCTGTCCGACGCATCCGTCTGCAACATAAAGGGGAGAGAAAAGTCAGGGGAGTGTAAAAGTGGCCCCCCACACAGTGCAGCCTTTACCTCAGAAAAAGCCCTCTGGCATTGCTCCGTCCACTGGACCGGATCTGGTGCCCCCTTTTTAGTCAGATCAGTCAGCGGGCTGGTGACGTCCGAATAATTAGGTATAAATCTCCGATAATAGCCAGCCAGCCCCAGGAACTGTCTCACCCCCTTTTTGGTCTTGGGCCTTGGGCAGGCCGCAATTGCTGCTGTCTTGTTAATTTGGGGATGCATCTGCCCGTTGCCCAAGTGGAAGCCCAGATACCGTACTTCCACCCGCCCAATCGCACACTTCTTCAGGTTGGCTGTGAGACCCGCTCGCCTCAGCGACCTAAGGATGGCCCTCAGATGTTCGAGGTGCCTAGGCCAGTCATTACTATAGACAATGATGTCGTCAAGGTAGGCGGCCACATAGGTGGCATGGGGGTGGAGGACCCTGTCCATCAGCCGCTGAAACGTAGCCGGCGCCTCAAACAACCCAAAAGGAAGTGTGACAAATTGGTGTAAGCCGAACAGTGTGGAAAAGACCGTTTTTTCTTGGGATAGTGGAGTCAAGGGGATCTGCCAATAACCCTTTGTTAAATCCAGTGTCAAATAAAAGCGAGCCGTGCCTAGTCGATCAAGCAACTCATCAATACGAGGCATTGGATACGCGTCAAATTTAGACACCGCGTTGACTTTTCTATAGTCCACACAGAACCGGACCGACCTGTTGGCCTTGGGTACCAAGACCACTGGGCTGCTCCAGTCACTGTGGGACTCCTCGATGATGCCCATTTCGAGCATGGCCTCGAGTTCTTCCCGAACCACCTTTTTCTTGTGTTCAGGTAGCCTGTAAGGGCGGCTACACACTACCACCCCCAGGGGTGTCTCAGTGTGGTGCTCTATGAGGTTGGTGCGGCCAGGCAGGGGCGAGAACATGTCCAAAAACTCGGTCTGCAACTGGGCAACCTCCGCGAGTTGGGTCGGGGAGAGGTGGTCTCCACAGGGGACCGGAGAGGTACGTGATGCTAATGTTCCTTTTTGAACCTCCGGCCCCAGCTCCGCCTTCTCCGGAACCACTGACACCAACGCCACGGGGACCTCCTCGTTCCAGAGTTTGAGCAGGTTGAGGTGGTAAATCTGTAGCGCCCCACCCCTATCCATTCGCCTCACCTCATACTCAACGTCCCTGACTCGCCGTGTGACCTCAAAGGGTACTTTATCTCCCGGTGCGAACTCTCTAAGGCGCGTACCCTTGTCGTACAGGCGGGTTTGCCATTCTTGGGCCTGCCGCAAATTCTCCTGGGTAAGGTGTGTGAGTGTGTGGAGTTTTGCGTGCAGGTCAATAACGTATTGAATTTCGTTTTTGCTTGGTGAAGGTCCCTACTCCCAATTTTCTCGCAGCACATCTAAAATGCCACGCGGCTTATGCCCATATAATAATTCAAATGGGGAGAACCCCGTGGAGGCTTGGGGGACCTCTCGCACTGCAAATAACAAGGGTTCGAGCCATTTATCCCAGTTATGTGCATCCTCACTTACGAATTTTTAAATTATGTTCTTGAGGGTGCGATTAAACCGTTCAACTAAACTGTCCGTTTGTGGGTGATACACGCTGGTGCGGATCAGCTTAATACCTAATAACCCATACAGTTTGTTCAGTGTTTATGACATAAACGAGGTACCTTGATCAGTCAGAATCTCTTTCGGGATTCCAACTCGGGAGATGACGCGGAAGAGCGCCTCCGCAATACTGCATGCTGAGATATTGCGAAGAGGCACTGCTTCCGGGTATCGCGTTGCATAGTCCACCAGAACTAATATAAAGCGGTACCCTCATGTTGACCGATCTAATGGCCCGACGAGATCCATCCCAATTCTTTCAAACGGGGTCTCGATTAACGGTAGAGGGCGCAAAGGCGCTTTTGGAATGGCTGCTGGATTTACTAACTGGCATTCGCGGCATGCCGTACACCACCTACGGACATTGCCGCGAATCCCCGGCCAATAGAATCGGGCCATTATTCAGGCTAGTGTCTTATCCTGCCCTAAGTGTCCAGCCATGGAATTAAAGTGAGCCACCTGGAATACCAATTCCCGGTGGCTTTTCGGAATCAAAAGCTGTGTGATCTGCTCTTTCGTCTGAGTGTCCTGTGTCACTTGGTATAATCTATCCTTCATAATAGAAAAATAGGGGAAGGACGGGGTGGCGTTTGGCTGGAGCATTTGACCATCGATTACTCTCACTTGGTCAAATGCATGCTGCAGAGTCTCGTCTCGCAACTACTCTAATGGAAAATCCACCAGGGATTCCCTGAGAGAGGGAGGAGGAGCCTGTGGCTCCTCACTCTGATGCGGAGATGATGCAGACGGCTCTGTGACAGCGGCTCCCGCCAAGGCGGCACCGGGACCTCCCCCTGCTGAAATATGACAGGACACCACTCTTCACTAAATGACTCATCAACTCCCCGAATCCCGGCCAATCAGTCCCCAAAATTATCGAGTGGGTGAGGCGAGGATTAACCGCTGCCTTTACTATAAATTTCTCCTCTCAGAAAAAAATGTGGACCGACACCAAAGGGTAGCTGTGAACATCCCCGTGCACACACAACACCTTCACCCCCTGTGCTCCCCCCAATGCCTCGTCTTGCACCAGGCTTTGGTGAATTGAGGTCTGATTACAACCAGAATCCACCAACGCCTGATATGTATCCCCTTGAATACTCACCGGTATGCGATACGCTCCGGCTCGATCGAGGGCGGCTCCTGGCGCGTCGGGGATCCAAACCACTGCGCCCACCTCCATTACCATGCACTGCTCTTGGAGGTGGCCCGGCTCCCCGCAGCGCCAGCAAACCAGCCCGGGCTTCCTCTCTGCACTAGTGCTCTGGGGCTCACTCACCTGAGGGGGGGGAGAGACAGACACAGAAGGGAGAAACGGGAGAGCACCGCGGGTGCGGCGGGCTGGCTGGGGTGGCGCTGGCCCCTGCCTCCATGGTGGGGGAATGGGGCGAGGATGAGACACAGGAGGAGAGGGAGAGAGAGAGAGAGAAGAGGAGGGGAGAGAAGAGGCTGCCGGTTGTCCTGCCACCGGGACAGCCACCAAATGATTGCCTGATCCAGCGATGCCGGGCGGTGGCACTGGACCCACTCCGCAGTTCCTGCGGGCAAGCGTGCGATGAACTGTTCCAGTATCACGTGGTCGATGATCCCCTCGACATCGCAGTTGTTGGCCCTCAACCACCGCCAGCAGGTGTCCCGGAGTTGCTGGCCAAACGCGAACAGCCGTCCGACTTCCTCCAAGCGCAAAGTGCGGAAGCGCTGACGCTGCTGCTCGGGGGTGCACCCCACACGCTGGAGGACGGCCCGGCGAAGGTCCGCATAGGCCAGCCGGCGGTTGGTGGGGAGCTGTAGCGCGGCCACCTGCGCCTCTCCCGTTAGCAGGGGGAGAAGGCGTGCCACGCGCTGCTCCATCGGCCACCCCAAGGTCTCTGCGACTTGCTCAAAGAGCGTGAGGAATGCCTTGGGGTCGTCCTGCGGGCCCATCTTTGTTAGGGTGAGGGGGGACGGGCCCGCGATGGGAGCATTGGTAGACCCTGCCGATGCGAGGAGGTGCCGGACTGGCTGACGCTCTTCTTGCTGGGCCAACACCAGGGCCTCGAACCGCTGTTCCTGCTCCTTTCGGAGGGTGACTAGCGCCTGGTGCTGGCTTTGCTGGGCTGTGGCGAGGGCGTGGATCAGGTCATCGAATGGGGAAGACTCCATGGGGCTGTTCTGTGCTCCAGAAATTGACCCAGGTTTCGGCACCACTGTAGAGGTTCTCACACAGGGGCGGAGCACAGGAAGACGGCAAGACAGAGTTCAGGTTCATAAAGCATTTTTTTATTGTTACACTTTTCAGTCTAACATATAATCATAGACGCGCGCACACACAACTGGCGTCTTGTTCGGGGGAGAGTCTCCTCTGTTCTTGTTCTCCCTCCTTAAGTAGGGCGCGGTCACTGGGAAGACACACAAACACAGGTTAATTGCCATCAGGTGTAGTGATTCTGCCACTTACCTTCCCTGACTCTGCCCTCCTGTCACAGACCGATGCTTGACCACGCCCCCTCTGCCACATTTGTATTGACATTCATTTATGGATGAGCATGCAGATGGGTGGACTATCTGATTCAGGTTGAACACCTGTGCCTTCATAACTCTCAGACTTTTTTTTGCCATGCTAAAGTTTATTTTTGAATCCTTAATAAGGGAGGAACTCCATGAAAATTTTTGGGGAGGGGCAATCATGCCAGAGGCTGACCCAGCTGAGGAGGCCAGTACTCCAGAGCTCTCTCCTGTGGTCGATGCAGTTGAGGAGGCAGTTGCTCTAGAGCACCTCCTAAAGGCAACCACTCAAGTGGCTAACTCAGATGAGGAGGCCATTGCTCCAGAGCTCTCCCTAGTGGCTGAAGTAGAGACAGCAGAGGAGGCTGTCTCTTTTGAGCTGGTTTCTTAGCCAGAGCCAGCTCCTGTTTCTGTTCCCATGCCAGCTCCTGTTCCTGTGCCAGCACCTGTTCCTGCTCCCGAGGAATTAAATATCATTTATAAAGTATTTATTCATTAGTGTTTATAACATTAAATAAATTATTAGAAAGATAATATTAAAGGAATATAAAATTAGTGAAATACTCAAAGTAATACCATCACCAACAATCCCAAAACCATTATGACAATGAAGTATTAACTTCCAACTATATAGTTACAGATTTACACGTTTATATGCTTATTTTTTATTTCCCGTCACCAACACGGACTCGCTCGGCTCCTACTGTAACAATAATAAACATAAACACAGCCAGAGCCAGAGGCGGAGCCAGAGTCAGTGCCTGCTCCCAAGCCAGAGGTGGAGCCAGAGCCAGCGCCTGCTCCTGAGTCAGAGGCAGAGCCAGAGCCAGCGCCTGCTCCCGAGCCAGAGGCGGAACCAGAGTCAGCACCAGTGCCTGCTCCCAAGCCAGAGGCGGAGCCAGCGTCTGCTCCTGTGCCAGGGCCTGCTCCAGCATCAGAGCCTGCATCTACTCCAGAGCTTACTCCAGTGCCAGAGCCTGTGTCTACTCCAGAGCCAACTCCAGTGCCAGAGCCAGTGTCAGTACCTACTCCAGAGCCAGCATCAGAACCTGTGGCTACTCCAAAGCCTGTGTCCGCATCTACTCCAGAGCCAGTGCCAGAGCCAGTGCCAGAGCCAGTGTCTGCATCTACACCAGAGCCAGTGTCTGCGTCAACTCCAGAGCCAGTGCTGGAGCCAGTGTCCACATCTACACTGGAGCCAGCATCCGAGTCAACTCCAGAGCCAGCATCAGAGTCTACTCCAGAACCAGTGCCAGAGCCAGCATCAGAGTCTACTCCAGAGCCAGTACCAGGGTTAAGACCAGAACCTGAGCCTGTTCCTAGACCAGTGTCAGATGACGTTGGAATGACCTCTGTCGCAGCCAGCCATGAGGACATCTGTGTCATCCTGATGCCAAGTCATAACCCGGACCAAAGCAGTGCACCTACAGAGCTTGAGCCTGAGTCCAGTCCAGAGCCTGAGCCATCTCCAGAGCCCTCTACAGAGCTTGAGCCTGTACCTGAGTTCAGTCCAGAGCCCGAACCATCACCAGAGCTCAAGCCAGAGCCTGAGTCATCTCCAGAGCTCAAGCCCACGTCCAGTCCAGAGTCCTCGTCATTTTCAGAACCCAAGTCCAGTCCAGAGTCACCTTCAGAGCCTGAGTCCAGTCCAGAGTCACCTTCAGAGCCCACGATGAAGCCTGCTCCTAGCCAAGAACCCAAGTTGTGTCCAGAGCCTGAGTCTGAACCTCTACTGGAGCCCCATTTGATGGATTTTCGCTTCCAAAGGGAGCTCTTTGGGAGGGGGTTCTGTCAGTCCTGCACAATGTGGCATGTGCACCAAAAGGTGTGCTTTGGGCTGCACACGCGCCGAGTAAGCTCTAGCGCATGCACGGACTGGTGTCAGATGACCTCAGAACAACCTCTGCCTCAGCCAGCCATGAGGACATCTGTGTCATCCTGATGCCAGGTCTTAACCCAGACCAAAGCAGTGCACCTACAAAGCTTGAGCCTGAGCCCAGTCCAGAGCCCTCTACAGAGCCTGAGTCCAGTCCAGAGCCTGAGCCATCTCCAGAGCCCTCTACAGAGCCTGAGTCTGTACCCAAGTTCAGTCCAGAGCCCGAGCCATCACCAGAGCTCAAGCCAGAGCCCAAGTCATCTCCAGAGCTCAAGCCCACATCCAGTCCAAAGTCCTTGTTGTCTTCAGAGCCCAAGTCCAGTCCAGAGTTCTTGTCATCTTCAGAATCCAAGTCCAGTCCAGAGTCACCTTCAGAGCCTGAGTCCAGTCCAGAGTCACCTTCAGAGCCTGCAATCAAGTCTGTTCCTAGCCAAGAACCCAAATCTTGTCCAGAGCCTGAGCCCGAACCCCTACCGGAGCCCCATATGATGGATTTTCGCTCCCAGAGGGAGCTCTTTGGGAGGGGGTTCTGTCAGTCCTGCACACTGTGGTGTGTGCACCAAAAGGCACGCCTTGGGTTGCACACGTGCTGAGTGAAGTCCAGTGCATGTGCCGTGAACAAGGCTCACCTGTTCTCAATCAATGAACTAAGTGTTGGGCTATTTAAGGACTCTGCTGATGCAAGGACAATGCAAAGTATTAAGCCCCATTCAGTGCGCATTACCGAGTCTTGTTTCCTGTGTTTGTAGTTTTCCTGGTTTCTCGACTCCTGTTCCTAGTTCTCATTCTCATCTTGCCTCCGAAATCCTGTTTGCACCTCGATTGACCCTTTGCCTGTTTTCCCGTTTATGACCTTGCCTGCCAATTTGGACTGTTTGCTTGTGTGTGTGTTTCATGCACTTTTTATATAGATCACACTTGGTTCAATAAAACACTTCTGCACATACATCCGCCTCTCTCGTGCACTTGACAGAACCGTCCACTGATCTGAGGTGGAGTGGAAAAATCTGAAGCCTTAATTACAGAGTGCCCTGCTTCTGAGTGTACTAGAAAGCTGAGAGATTTACCGGAGACAGTTGGATTAAGCATTTTTTGACACACCTCATTTGTATAAAGAGTGTATGTTCGTACGTAGTGGACTCTTTCCCTATCTTCTAAGTGTGTGATCGCAGCATGCAAAAGCAAAGCAGAGTCTTCATTGCATACAGGGTCTTTGTTATTAACAGGATCTGAGGGGAGTTGAGCTAGCTCTAAGTCTGTCTTCTCTATGGTCAGCCCTAGACTTTCCTTTTTTCCCTTTGTGGGGCAATCACAGGCCCAATGATCTTGTGCTCCACAGATAGGAAACCCACACAGACACAGGGAGAACATACAAACTCCACACAGAAAGACCCCTGTTGGCCACTGGGCTCGAACCCAGAACCTTCTTGCTGTGAGGCGACAGTGCTAACCACAACAGCACTGTGCTGCCTCTGTTGTATACAAGTATAATTTATTGGGCAGTGAAGCCACTTTGCTGGAAGTAGATGCAAACTGTCACCCTCAGCTGAGAGGAAATTGGTTTGGATGGTCAGGAACAACCCAGGAACCACCAGGGCACACACCTGCCATGAACTGGAAGCTGCTGAAAAACTGGACAGTCAAGTAAGTTTTATATCACCATGGACTGAGAGTCTGTCATGCAAGAAAGAAGCCCCTGCTCCAAAATCTTACAAATCAAGCTTGACTAAAGTTTGCAGCTGAACACATGGACAAAGAAAAAGCCTCCTGGAGAAAAGTTTGATGGTCAGATGAGACAAAGATTGAGTTGTTTGGCCACAATGACCAGAGGTGCAGAGGAACACTGAAATTGTTTTCCCACCAAAACAATTTCTCTCACTGCAGGGACAACAAAATTTAGGTCCATCTCATAAGCATCTAATGTTCCCTTTGCTACTATCACCTGTTAAGCACGGTGGTGGTAGTGTCAGTCTTTGGGGCTGTTTTACTGCTAGTGGAACTGATGCAGTGCACAGAGTGGATGGGATCATGAAGAACTTCAGAATTATTCAGCATCACCTCAAACCATGAGAATCTTGGACACAATTGGGTATTCAAACAGGGCAGTGTCCCCAAACACATGTCAAGTCAAGTCAAGTCAAGTTTATTTATATAGCGCTTTTAACAATAAACATTGTTGCAAAGCAACTTTACAGAATTTGAATGACTTAAAATATGAGCTAATTTTATCCCTAATCTATCCCCAATGAACGTGACGGTGGCAATGGTGGCAAGGAAAAACTCCCTCAGATGACATGAGGAAGAAACCTCGAGAGGAACCAGACTCAAAAGGGAATTCATCCCCATCCGGGCAACAACAGCCAACATGACTATAACATTAACAGTCCTAACATAAAGTCAGCTTCGTTGATGCTACACTATAATGCCAAAAGTATTTGCTCACCTGCCTTGACTCACATATGAGCTTAAGTGACATCCCATTCCTAATCCATAGGGTTCAATATGACGTCGGTCCACCCTTTGCAGCTAGAATAGCTTCAACTCTTCTGGGAAGGCTGTCCACAAGATTTAGGAGTGTGTTTATGGGAATTTTTGACCATTCTTCCAGAAGCACATTTGTGAGGTCACACACTGATGTTGGACGAGAAGGCTTGGCTCTCAGTCTCCACTCTAATTCATCCCAAAGCTGTTCTATCGGGTTGAAGTCAGGACTCTGCACAGGCCAGTCAAGTTCATCCACACCAGACTCTGTCATCCATGTCTTTATGGACCTTGCTTTGTGCACTGGTGCACAGTCATGTTGGAAGAGGAAGGGGCCAGCTCCAAACTGTAAAAACAGTCTGCATACCTAGGTGCTTGATTTTATACACCTGTGGCCATGGAAGTGATTGGAACACCTGATTCCAATAATTTGGATGGGTGAGCAAATACTTTTGGCAATATAGTGTATAAACCCCCCACCGACGAAAACCTGAGTGCAAAACCATTCATGACAACCGTAGTCCCAAATTCAGCAAGTCAACTGCAGTCCCCAGCCACAAAAGCACCACTGCAAGAGTCCAGAGCGTCCTCCAGGTGTGGCCCCCAACTGTCCACATGGGGCCGCCCTCCACAGGAGCAATGCGATGAGACTCCAACCAGACACAGGGCAGCAGGATGGATCAGGCAGGTCCGAGGAGAGAAGAGGTCAGCATCTCGATCTCAGGACCAACATGTAACTCAGAGGGACAGATTAAATACCAGATATTACATTGTTGTTACAGAATGTACTAAAGTGCTGAAATACCAAATGAAACATCAAAAGCAGTAAATTCTACAACACCGAGTGTTACTGAAATAATGTAATGAAGCAGTATGATCATTTAATGAGCTGAAAAGTGAAACGCAATTTTATAGAAATTGAGAATAAATCCTTTTTGGTTTTGGTTTATTTTTGTGCTCTGGTGTTTATAAAGGGTGTGTTTTGCACTTAATTGAACTGCATACTTTTATATATAGTTTTACAACCCCGATTCCAAAAAAGTTGGGACAAAGTACAAATTGTAAATAAAAATGGAATGCAATGATGTGGAAGTTTCAAAATTCCATATTTTATTCAGAATAGAACATAGATGACATATCAAATGTTTAAACTGAGAAAATGTATCATTTAAAGAGAAAAATTAGGTGATTTTAAATTTCATGACAACAACACATCTCAAAAAAGTTGGGACAAGGCCATGTTTACCACTGTGAGACATCTCCTTTTCTCTTTACAACAGTCTATAAACGTCTGGGGACTGAGGAGACAAGTTGCACAAGTTTAGGGATAGGAATGTTAACCCATTCTTGTCTAATGTAGGATTCTAGTTGCTCAACTGTCTTAGGTCTTTTTTGTCATATCTTCCGTTTTATGATGTGTCAAATGTTTTCTATGGGTGAAAGATCTGGACTGCAGGCTGGCCAGTTCAGTACCTGGACCCTTCTTCTACGCAGCCACGATGCTGTAATTGATGCAGTATGTGGTTTGGCATTGTCATGTTGGAAAATGCGAGGTCTTCCCTGAAAGAGACGTCGTCTGGATGGGAGCATATGTTGCTCTAGAACCTGGATATTCCTTTCAGCATTGATGGTGTCTTTCCAGATGTGTAAGCTGCCCATGCCACACATACTAATGCAACCCCATACCATCAGAGATGCAGACTTCTGAACTGAGCGCTGATAACAACTTGGGTCGTCCTTCTCCTCTTTAGTCCGAATGACACGGCATCCCTGATTTCCACAAAGAACTTCAAATTTTGATTTGTCTGACCACAGAACAATTTTTCATTTTGCCACAGTCCATTTTAAATGAGCCTTGGCCCAGAGAAGACGTCTGCGCTTCTGGATCATGTTTAGATACGGCTTCTTCTTTGAACTATAGAGTTTTAGCTGGCAACGGCGGATGGCACGGTGAATTGTGTTCACAGATAATGTTCTCTGGAAATATTCCTGAGCCCATTTTGTGATTTCCAATACAGAAGCATGCCTGTATGTGATGCAGTGCCGTCTAAGGGCCCGAAGATCATGGGCACCCATTATGGTTTTCCGGCCTTGACTCTTACACACAGAGATTCTTCCAGATTCTCTGAATCTTTTGATGATATTATGCACTGTAGATGATGATATGTTCAAACTCTTTGCAATTTTACCCTGTCGAACTCCTTTCTGATATTGCTCCACTGTTTGTCGGCGCAGAATTAGGGGGATTGGTGATCCTCTTCCCATCTTTACTTCTGAGAGCCGCTGCCACTCCAAGATGCTCTTTTTATACCCGGTCATGTTAATGACCTATTGCCAATTGACCTAATGAGTTGCAGTTTGGTCCTACAGCTGTTCCTTTTTTGTACCTTTAACTTTTCCAGCCTCTTATTGCCCCTGTCCCAACTTTTTTGAGGTGTGTTGCTGTCATGAAATTTCAAATGAGCCAATATTTGGCATAACATTTCAAAATGTCTGACTTTCGACATTTGATATGTTGTCTATGTTCTACTGTGAATACAATATCAGTTTTTGAGATTTGTAAATTATTGTATTCCGTTTTTATTTACAATTTATACTTTGTCCCAACTTTTTTGGAATCGGGGTTGTAAATCAACTAAGGCCTTGTAATATAGTGGCTAAATTTTCAATCTGTTTCTGGCCAAAAGGGTGTTGTGTGTTTTTTTTTTTCAGTTTATTGATTTAAATGTAACGATGTGAACAAGTCATATTCATCCTCTATTTTTTAAAGGTTTATTAACTTTCTATTCATTTTATTTTATTTTTATTTGCGCTACAGTACTGTGCAAAAGTCTTAGCCCTCCTATTTTTTCACACACAAACTTTGTTATGGATTTCTATTTTATGATTTCTACATTATTGAGTCAGTACAACAACATTTTAGAGTTCTAAATGTTTGGGTTTTTTTTTCCAGCACAAAATTAAATGGTACAGGAAAAAAAGTTTGTATCGGAGTAGCATATTCCATAAGAGAGCACTTTTTAGATTAAAAAAGAAAACATAATGAAGACTACTAGGTTTTGGTGCAAAATGAAGAAGTGAATGTGACTAAGTGTCCAGAAGAACTGTGTCTGGTTCTGTAAGATGTTCAGTAAAACCTACAGCTCATTTCCACATAAAACTGCACTCACTGGACCTGAGACTACTATAAAAAATTTTTTTTAAGTAAAGGGTCATCTCACACCAAATACTTACTTTGTTTCATTTATTATGACTTACTGATTACTGTTGATAGTATTTTTTAAATGTTGAAACATTTCATTTCATTATTAAGCCATTTTTGGTTGACAGCATTCCTTTACATGTGCCTAAGACTTTTTCACAGTAATATATGTATTAAATGTTATTAGATGTTTTGGTTTTAGAAATTTAAAGCATCACTTTGCTGTCGCTCAGCTTGAAGCTTGATCTGAATTTAATTCTGTTCTCTTGTTCAGAAATGAAATGGATTAAATATTTTATTGGGACAAAGATTATGTACTGTCTTGTATACTTTTTTTAAAAAAAAGTAATTGTGCTGGTGACATAGTCAGGAAGTGGTTTTAAATCTTTCACCAACCTTTCAGACCAAACTAAGGAATACATTTATAATGGTCAGTGAACAGCCTGTGTGGTAGTTCAAACATTCATAATTTGTGTTTGGAAATTCCCAGATCATGTTGCAACAGTTCAATTTATTTATAGTGGATAGAAAATTAATACACAGTCATTCAAAATTTTTATATTTTGTTGTCAGGTTCTAAAGGATTTAACTGGGACTTGTCTCTCCTGATCCAAACAGCACGGCATAATGCACACAAAATTAATTTATCTAAATTTTTTTTTTTTTTGGGGGGGGGGGGGGGGGGCGGAGAGAGAGAGAGCATTTAATTGACAACTGAAATTCCCTCAATTCCACCCTAGAGTCAGAACATGGTGGAAGCACCTTTGGCAGCATGTACAGCTACCAGTCTGTTTGGGTGGCCCTCCACAAGGTTGACACACCTGGATTTAGTGGACAGAAACCTTCAGCTCGTTCCATAGATTTTAAATTGGATTTAGGTCAAGGCTTTGAGTTCACTGTGAGTTGGCCTAGTGGTTAGACTTAGACAACTTTTATTGTCATTCAGTATGCAACAAGTGTACACCGAACGAAATTTCATTGCAATTTAGCTCAGCATGGAATTAAATATGAAGTGTATTAAATTAAATTATGCAGCAGCAAAAATATTATAAAGTGCAATCGTATAAAGTGACCTGTGGAATTTGGAATGTTCAAGTTATAAATAGAAGTTTAGAGTTTGGATTTGGAGTTCAGCAGTCTGGTGACCTGGGGGAAAAAGCTGTTACAGAACCTGGTGGTCCTGCACTGAATGCTGCGGAACCTCTTTCCAGAGCCCAGAGGGGAGAACAGTCCATAGTGAGGGTGTGAGGGGTCACTGATGATATTTCTGGCTTGAGACATGTAGCGCCTTGGTGCAATGTCCTGAATGGAGGGAAGAGAAGTCCCAATGATTTTCTCTGCTGTCCTCACCATTCTCCTCACATTCTTCTAGTCAGAGGCACTGCAGCCTCCACACCACACAGAGATGCAGCTGGTTAGAACACTCTCTATGGTGCTTCTGTAGAATGTAGTGAGGATGGGTGGGGACAGGTGGGCTCTCCTCATCCTATGCAGGAAGTGCAGATGTTGCTGTGCCTTCTTGACCAGTGATGCGGTGTTCAGAGACCAGGTGAAGTTGTCTGTGATGTGCACCCTCAGGAACTTGGTGCTATTAACTACCTCCATGGCCTTGTTGTTGATGAGAAGTGGAGCATGGCTGGGTTGGTTTTTCCTGAAGTCAACAATGATCTCTTTAGTTTTGTCCATGTTCAGGATCAGTTTGTTTTCCCTGCACCAGCCCACCAGCTGCTCCACCTCCTCTCTATAGGCCAGGTCGTTGTCATCCCTGATGAGGCCCACCACTGTTGTGTCATCTTCAAACTTCACAATGTGGTTGCTGGCAGCTCTGGGGAGGCAGTCATGTATCATCAGAGTGAACAGCAGAAGGCTAAGGACACAGCCCTGAGGGGAGCCTGTGCTGAGGGTGATGATACTGGAGGTGTTCTGTCTGACTCGCACTGACTGTGGTCTTTCAGTGAGGAAGTCTAGCAGCCAGTTGCACAGGGGGGTGCTGAAGCCCAGGGGACCCAGTTTGTTCATCAGATGCTGTGGAATAATAGTATTTAATGCTGAGCTGAAGTCCAGGAACAGTATCCGCACATGAGTGTTCTTCTCCTCCAGGCGTGCCAGGCTCAGGTCAAGAGTGGAGGAGATGGCGTCTTCAGTGGAGTGGTTTGGCCAGTAGGCAAACTGGAAGGGGTCGAATGTGGGAGGGAGCCTGGAGGTGATGTACTCCTTTACCAGCATCTCAAAGCACTTCATCATAATGGGAGTTAGTGCGACGGGCCGGTAGTCATTGAGTGATATTATTTGAATTTTTTTTGGCACTGGGATGATGGTGGTGGTCTTGAAACAGGATGGGACTTTGGCTTGATTCAGTGAGGTGTTGAAAATGTCCATTAGAACATGAGCCAGCTGGTCTGCACATTCCCTGAGCACCTGACCAGGAATATTATCGGGGTCCGGGGCCTTCTGTGTGTTGACTCTCCTCAGAGTCCTCTGCACCTCAGCTGTATCAAGACAGAGTGCCTTTTCATCCTGATGGGGAACAGCATTCACTGCAGGAGTGTAATTTAGTGCTTCAAACCTCCCAAAGAAGTTACTGAGTTCATTGAGAAAGTCCGCATCATCATCACACTCGGAAGGGGCTATCCTGTAGTTTGTGATGTTGTTGGTGTTGTGGAAAAAGTCCTGGATTTTTTGACTATGAGCATGCTTTGCTAGTCTGATGGCACGGTTCAAATTAGCTCTCACTGTTTTCAGTGCCTTCTCGTTGCCAGACTTGAAGGCTGAGTTCTGTGCCTTTAGCATTTTGCGTACTTCATAAGTCATTCAGGGCTTTTGGTTGGCCCAGGTGGAGATGCTCTTTATGTTGCTGACGTCCTCCATGCATTTGTTGATGTAGGCTGACACAGACATGGCATACTCATCTATGTTGGTATGATCATTATAAGTGGCAGCTTCCTTGAACATGTCCCAGTCCGTGCACTCAAAACAATCCTGTAGTGCCTCCATAGTCCCCTCCAACCACACCCTCACCTGCCTCACTGTAGGTTTTCCTCTGATCAGCAGGGGCTTATAAGCAGGGATTAGCATAATGGATAAATGGTCAGAAGAGCCAAGGTGGGGGCGGGGGGCTGCTTTGAACGCATCCTTCATATTGGTGTAGGCCAAGTTTAATGTATTCTCTCTCCTGCTTTGAACGCATCCTTCATATTGGTGTAGGCCAAGTCTAATGTGTTCTCTCTCCTGATTGTGCAACCATGGTTGCACAATCCACATGCTGGTGAAAATGAGGGAGAACTGTTGTCATATTGGCCTGGTTAAAATCCCCAGCCACAGTGAAAAAGCTCTCAGTGTGAGTGGATTGCAACCCACTGACACTCATAGCCTCCTTTGTGTTAGCATTGGGGGGCATGTACACAGCAGTGATGGAAACTAAAGTAAACTCCCTGGGCAGATAGAAATGGTCTACAGTTTACAGTCAGAAGCTCAATGTCCAGTGAACAATGGCTCAAGACAAACTTAGCATTTTTACACCAACTGTTTTTGATATAAATACACAAACCACCCCCTTGGAATTTATCGCTTAGTGTGCAGCTCCTGTCGGCATGAAATGTAGCTAGCCCCTCGATGCTAACAACATTGTCTGGGATTGAGGAGTTAAGCTATGTCTCTGTCAGAATTATAGCACAGCAGTTCCTCATCTCTCGTTTTGATGTTAATTCCAGCTGCAGATGATCCATTTTGTTCTCCAGGGAGTGAACGTTAGTGAGGAAGATGGATGGAAGCGGTGTTTTATAGGGGTTAGCTTTTAGCTTTGCTGTTAGCCCCCCCTGACAACAGCGCTTCCACCTTCGGTCACACTGCCTCCACTTGCTCCTCCATTGGCTTATGCTACTAGGGGAGTCTGCTGCACCACAGGCTTCTGGGTCTTGCCGTAGCACTCTGAGGCTCCGCAAACACTCCTGAGTAGTCATGTCTACGAAGCCAAACTCACTGGATGATCGTAATTCCAGCAAGTGCTGGCGACTATATACAAACTTACTGAGAGTTATTACTAACTTTCTAGGCAGTGTATTATGATTTAAAAAACCATAACTGTCGCGAGCCCATGCAACCACAGCCGAACAGGGTGTGACCATCTTGGGGGGAAAGCATGTCCACCTCTCAACTGGGAGATCACAAATTCTACTCGCAGTTGAGTCACACCAAACATCATCATAAAAATGGCAACTACTTCCATCTGCCGAGGCGCCGCAATACAGATGTGAGTAGGGAGTCAAACTTCCTCTGTTATCAGAGGACTATCCGAGGACTAACCCCCCACTCTAACCCTAGCTATGTAATGGCAGAGGGCTACAGAAATGGACGTTGGCTCTGCCCAATACCTGGTTAGTACTGGGACAGGAGACTGCCTGGGGAGACTAGGTCCCAGTACTGGGATGGGAAGGATTTTGACTTGTCCACTCCAGAACATAATAAAAGGCTATCTTATCTTATCTACCTTGTTCCTAGCAATTCATTTGGCCTTGGCTTGGGGTCTTTGTCCTGCTGAAATATTTTTAATTTTTAACAGATTTTATCAGGTTCTTCCCAAGATTCTCGCTGTTCTTTGCTCCATCCATCGTCTCCTGAATCTTGACAAGTTCCCCAGTGCCTGAAGATGAAAAACATTCCTATATATACACTTGGTGGTGGTGGTGTTTTCCTGTTGGACTGCACTCATTTTCATTCCAGAAAGCTCTGTTTTGCTTTCCTCTGAAGACATAACTTTGTTGCTGGATCCGGGATCTTTTGGGTGTCTCCTTTTTGATGAATGGCCTTTTGCCATCTTTTCATCCAGGTAAGATGTTTGCAGCATATTTGGTATTGTTGCATGATTTCAAATTTGCCTTTTTTGTCTTACAATTTTTATTTGTTAAAGAACAAGCATGCCAGTTTTTATCTACTTAGAGTTACATTTAATGTTGTGGAAAATCAGCAAGACTACAGACAGTTGTTCCCTCATCAGCCTCTCTTTTATTTCCTCTTGGTTAATATTATGGAATGACACTTCTGTATGTAAAAGGTATTGAGACAAAAAAGCCACTTTGTTATGTTTCCAAGAAAGTAGAAACTCCTCTGTCTCGAAGACTTTCCTGTGGCTGAAAACTCTGTTATGAATCACTGACACTGGTGGAGACTCCTTCTACAAACTTAAAAATATAAATGGTTCTACAACTTTTGCTTTGTTAAATAACACATTTGTTTATCCAGTTATTATTAGCCTTCAACAACTGCCTTACAAGTCCCAATGAATGATCTGTTACTATAGAAACCATACCATATTAGAATGAGTACAATAATTAACCTGTGTAACAAGTACATAAACATATGATTTGCATTTACACTAATGTTGGAGCTGTAAAAACTTCTGACCAATCAGAATTCTCCATTGTGGTGGTGCAGCGTGCTATATGGGTGTGCTCAATTATTCATTTGCTCAAGTGCTCAGGTATTGCCCAATCTTCCTTCCAGTATTGTGTTTATTTCAGTGATGTTTAAAGGCATTGACTTGTGTGCTGCCACCTCCACAGTTTGGTTATTTGCCAATACCCACTGGCTACCTCTCACCTATCATGCAATAGCTACCACATGAGGAAGGAGAGGCTAGCACATGCTTCCTCTGAGACATATGAAGCCAGCATATTTTCTGGAGTAGTGAGTCAATTTGCCCTGAAACCAGGACATCAGTAGTTCTTTATGGAATTGACAGAGCAAAGAGCTTTTGGCTGTTTAACTGGTTAAGGAACTAAAGTCATGGGAGAATATACCTGGACCAGGTTGACCCAAGGCTTTCACAACAGCTTACAGTCTACCTTCTGCCTCACATCTCCTAGAACATTGAACATGGCATTGATTATTTTCTCATGATCTCTTAAATGTAAAAACCTTGGGGTTTCCCAGCAGAGAAATGTTACAAAACTATTTTGACAAGAGCACCCCAGAGCCAGAGCCAGAGCCAGAAAAAATAATAATATTGAGTTAAGTATGCATGGTGAGGATTTATCACTGAAATCAACCACATTGTTATTCAGTCCCTAGAGGTAATTACAAAATTCATTGCCACTGAGGAATTGTAAGGTAAGACAAACAATGTCGTGCCCCCATCATGTTGTCTCTCTGGACCTCCAGACCTGATGCCAAGTGGTGCACAAAAGTGCCACGGTCCTGACAAGTATAGAAGTTGCCCCACAGTGACAACTGACTTGCTGAGTGATGCCATCTGTTGGCCATTTGAGTGGCTCTTCTGCATGCCATCCAGTGGTGTGTCATTGACCCTGTTGGGTTCATCTGCCACATTGCACCGAAAAGCACCCTGCTGCCAGCACCTTATTGGTGATGTACTATTTAACCCATAGGTGGAACCCAGGTAGGTGCTACCACTCCGGGTCATAGTGGACCTGGGAGCAATGGTGATTAAGGGGTAACTCCACATTCCCCAATACTCAAGTCCTCCCAGACCTGAGACTCACCAATGGTTGCAGTTTAAAGTCATACCCAGGACTCATCATGAGTGTAACAGATATAGGATGGCCATCTTCATCTAAGTGCATAGAAAAAACACACCAGTGTAGTATTACTCAGGAAAATTTGATGATGAGAATTATTTTAGAGAGCAGTTCACTATACCCTTGATTAATATCATAGTGCCACAACAGTTCTGGTATGTCCCAACAGCCTTGTGAGGGCAAGTTGGGTCAAAATCAGTGGCGGTCCTAGCTTGTATGGCATTAGTATCACTGCAACACCTGCTCATGCTCAGCTGAAAGAAAACACAAATGATGGTCTTCAGTGGAAATAAGGATGATACAAGAACTAAAAGTCTGGTTAAACTTGACAATGTTAACATCACTAATGCCACTGAGTTTTTAAATACCTTGATACCATATTTTCCAGTTTTCCAGACCCCAAGAAATTTGTTAAACATTGCATTGCATCAGCTGTAGGAAAATTTGCAGAACTGAAAAAAGTACTCACAGACCACTGAGTGAAGCTCAAGACAAGAGGGAACAATGTGGTTATCTTCATTAGATCAAGGTTTGATGTATGATACAGTCACATGGGATTTGAGTACTGGCATTATGGACGAGCTAGAGGTTGATTGGGTACTGCTGCTACAGAAAATAAAATGATGAGACTTCAAGTGATGTAAAGCACCACCCATAGGCAGGTCTGAAGCTGAGAGAGCGGCAGGGAACTGGGACTATGCCTTCATACATTCCAGTGAAGACATACAAAGACTTACTGACACAACAGTCTACGAGTACCAAGAAAGACATCTCGAGTGGCTAGACCATTATGTGCAAATGGACAACTCAACACGACAAAAAATGTACATTGTTTATGGTTCCTATGGCAAGCAAAGGGAAGGAATGACAGATGGACAAGGACCGAAAGAACAATGGAAATGGACAAGTGGCAGATTCTTAGACTGATGAGGGAATACTCTGAATTCAAATGATGGATTCATGGCCACTGTGGGTGGTCAGAGTCTTCAGACTCATGAGGTTAAGTTTCAAAGAGTAACAACAATGATGATGATGTCTTGTTCAATCCAGTTGTAACCCAATCCAATTCTCAGATTCAACTCTTTACCTTTTTTGGGGAAAGTCCAAGTCTTTGGCTAATGTTGTCATCATCATCTGGCTTTTTCTGGCTTTATGATTTCTTAAACCACATTGATCAATATTGGATAACTAAAACAACCTTCTTTAAAAACAGAATTATGATCATTTATTTCGAGTATCAAATGAAATGTGTGTTGTATGGAGATACAATATTTTAAACATATACTGTGAGTATGATCCAATACAATATAAGCATAAGATTAAAAGGGAAAAAAACTGTTAATTTAGTCCACTCATTCCCCAGGTGCAAGAGAAAAAAAACCCTTCATAATACCAATCAGATGGAGGAAAATTCCTGCCTTACCTGCTTTATGTACAGTAGTGTACTCTGCACCTGGGTTCAGCAGAGGACTCAACACTTAGATGACTATAAAATTATTCAATAATTGAAATTAAAAAGTATCATCCTACACCAAAACCCATTTACATTTTTAGAAAGTAGTATGAGTATTGTATTCCAGGGCATTCACATGGAGCAGAAGCTCAGAAACCTCAATCAGTGCACATCATGTCTCTCTGATCAGTGAATCCCAGGACAGCATGGTCCATCCCCTGTAGATGTCCTTAGCACTGAGCTGCACCTGACAGGTCACCAGATTTTGCCTGTGGTTCATACAGTGGGACAGGTCTCTTGTCACTGTAATGCAGATGAATTCTTCATCTTTGGCACCATGTTTAAGGATGTGGGTGAACTCTGTAAGTAAAGTTTCCTTTCTTGTCAATTGGTGTCTCATGGAAAAGCTCACTGACCTCTGTGTCTGTGAAATGGTCATCCATGGTAGTCAGGAGCTTGTAAAGATGGTCCTCATGGATAAAGCCTGAGCCTTCCTTGTCAGATGAGGTCAAGGCGTTCCTTGCGACCTTCTCAGGTTCAGTGCCATCGACTTGCTCTCTAAATATGGTGAAGAACAGGGTCCAGTTGATCAGACCTGCAGCTTCACTCATTATGCTAGGTATTCACCTGAGGAGTGCTTCCCAAGATAAGCAGGCATGTCACGAAGATCCTCCTCATCAATGAAGCCACCACAGTTCTGGTTGATTGTGTTGAACAATGCTCTAAACTCTTAGATGTAGGACTGGCAAAGATGATAGAAATCACCCTGTGGGGGTGCTTCTTCATTGTCTTTCCCTTGGCATGCTTGGCGGAAGATATTTTGGCTGAAGATCTTTAACCTCAGTGTTGTGGCAGTGATTTCACAGTGAACCTCGGTCTCACTCCAGGAAACTCCCTTAGTTCTTATTTAATTGTTTTTCTCTTCTTTTTTCTTCTTTCTTTTTTGAAACTGAAAAACAATAATTTGCTAAAAATAATTAAACCTTAATAGTAGTAGTAGTAATAAAACTTTACCAGTGTAAGAATAGTACTAGAATAATGAAAGAATAGAAAATGATAAAAAAGAAACCTTTAAAATTGATTTTGAAACTTAGATCGACACTTCATAATCCCATCATCCCCATTCTCATTATCTCTAGCCGCTTTATCCTTCTACAGGGTCGCAGGCAAGCTGGAGCCTATCCCAGCTGACTACGGGCGAAAGGCGGGGTACACCCTGGACAAGTCGCCAGGTCATCACAGGGCTGACACATAGACACAGACAACCATTCACACTCGCAATCACACCTACGGTCAATTTAGAGTCACCAGTTAACCTAACCTGCATGTCTTTGGACTGTGGGGGAAACCGGAGCACCCGGAGGAAACCCATGCGGACACGGGGAGAACATGCAAGCTCCACACAGAAAGGTCCTCGCCGGCCACGGGGCTCGAACCCGGACCTTCTTGCTGTGAGGCGACAGCGCTAACCACTACACCACCGTGCCACCCACACTTCATAATGAATCCATAAATTAAAAAATAATAATTTTAATAAAGGGCAATGTAACGACACTTACAAATGCATCACCTCGGGGCATCATGGCTCAGGTGGATAAGGCGCCATACCATAAATCCGGTGACCCGGGTTTGATTCCAACCTGAGGTAATTTCCCGATCCCTCCCCATCTCTCTCCCACTCATTTCCTGTCTCTACACTGTCCTATCCAATAAAGGTGAAAAAAGCCCCAAAAAAATCTTTAAAAAAAAACTAAGCTTATTAATGATATGCTAATACAAGAATATTAAAAGGCAATTATCGTAGCATAATAAATCGCTTTGGAATACAAACACACAGTATCTATCCATTAATACTGTGCAATTCTACGTCCAGCTGAAAAAAAAAATGCTGAGACACAACCGCTTAGAAACAGCTGACACACTAAGCCAGCTAAACACGACCAGTGCTCTCACCATTGACTGTGTCTTAATCACTCAGTCCAGACTGAACCATAATACATAATGTGTAATGTCACACCCAAGTCGTCTCTTTTACCAGCTTGGCATGACCATAAATAAATCACATAATATCATTTAGCTCTTAAACTTATTCTTTGAAACTCTTTAACGCTTAGAGTTAATAAGAGGGACAAATAATTTTATGATGGATAAAATTAGTTAATATATTTAAAGCTTTTAGTTTTCTGTAATGCTGGTTTGCGACAATGTCTGTTAAAAGCACAACACAAATAAACTGACTTGACTTGAAACTGATGACTTAATTAAAAACTCTAAATCTTATGCAGTTTTTACTTCTTAACCAGACTCAGAAAATAAAAACGCATGGCTGACCTTCATTACCAGCCTGAAAACAATCTCTTATCTTTTAAAGGTGTCATTGCATCGTTTTTTCATTAATTGTGCGGTGATCTCTAGTATGAATGAATGCCCTGTGAGCTGGTTTTGGTGAGAAAAAATGCTGTGGTGCTCCTGTTTCAGGCTGTTCTAATTTGGTGGAGGAGTGGGTGGGGAGAGAATGACAAGATTTCAGCTCTTACTCATGAATATTCATGACGTAAACATATCGCTTCTGATTGGCTAACAGCACTGTGACGCTCCCTCCAGTGGGTTATGGGCGAGGCCATGACTACTAATTTTTGAAGTGATGTAAGTTCGTAGGGCTTTTTCTGATTTGCTCGTTTTTCCATCTATTTTCTTTCATAGGCTAATACAGGGAATGGGGGTAGAACATTTTCACGTTCAGCATGCATATGCAACTCGGAGTGACCTATGGTATTTCAAAAAGAGCAAGTGTTAAATGGTTTGTCGTGGAATGACACCTTTAACAGGTACACCAACATATGTCGTCACACCAGACAAAGAAACTGGCCAAACAGGTAACAGGCAGCAATTTGTCAAAGGTCACAAATATGGCTAAAATGACACTTTATCCTAATTTGGATGCCGGCACCTCTGACTCAACCCAATCCTGTGTCCACAGTCCAGCATTTCTCTGGAGATATTGATGTTGGCATGTTGGACACCAAAAAAAATTTGAGGAATTCTTTGAACAAAAACTCTTTTTCAGGATAGGTTCTATTGTGAGGTGCAAAAAGAGCTGCCAAAATATATGAAAAAAAAATCTCAGATCAATCTCTTTTACTTTTTTAATAGTTTACTTGACTTATCTCATAATCATGTAAAACCTAACCACTTTTCTCAAAATACAAAATGGAATATTCTCAGATCAGAAAAGAAAACAAGAACACAAAAAGAACACAAAAGAACAGATGCATCTGGGATCTTCAGAAAAGATGTTTAATGAATATTCCTTTTGCCAGCCTCTTGTAGACCCAATGTCCAGTCCAGTCCAGCCCATTGAAAACCCAGTATTTCAATGATATTCATGTCCATGTATGTAAACTACTGACCACAACTGTAGTTCTTTTGTGTTCAGTCAACTGCCTGGGTGCCAGGACAGAGAAGAGTCTTGATGCAGGTCTTCCTTTTACCCTTAGAGGCGGTGGATCCAATTGAGCAATGCTCGAGGCTTGGAGGGAGCATGGTGCAGAGTGAAGTGTGATAAATGCTTTAAGGTAGACTGGTCCTTTTTTGCATTTGTAGGCAAACATTAGTGTTTTAAATCTGATGCAGGCAGCTACAGGAAGCCAGTTGTGGGAGAGTAGCAACAGGGTGGTGTGGGAGAACTTAGGGAGGTTAATGAGAAGTAGTGCTGCTGCATTCTGGATCAGTTGCAGAAGGTGAATGGCATGGGAAAGACCAGGAGCGAGTTGCTGTAGTCCAGTATGGCAATGAAAGCAACTGCATAGGATCTGTGGATATTAATGACTGAATTCTCCTGAAGTTGTAAAGGAAAAACCTGTCTGATCATTTATATTTAGCAATATGAGGTGAGAAGGATACAGTGGTGCTTGAAAGTTTGTGAACCCTTTAGAATGTTCTATATTTATGCATAAATATGGCCTAAAACATCATCAGATTTTCACACAAGTCCTAAAAGTAGATAAAGAGAACCCAGTTAAACAAATGAGACAAAAATATTATACTTGGTCATTTATTTATTGAAGAAAATGATCCAATATTACATATCTGTGAGTGGCAAAAGTATGTGAACCTTTGCTTTCAGTATCTGGTGTGATCCCCTTGTGCTCCCCAATATTGTGATCCCCAATAACTGCAACTAAACATTTCCGGTAACTGTTGATCAGTCCTGCACACCGGCTTGGAGGAATTTTAGCCCATTCCTCCATACAGAACAGCTTCAACTCTGGGATGTTGGTGGGTTTCCTCACATGAACTGCTCACTTCAGGTCCTTCCACAACATTTCGATTGGATTAAGGTCAGGACTTTGACTTCGCCATTCCAAAACATTCACTTTATTCTTCTTTAACCATTCTTTGGTAGAACGACTTGTCTGCTGAGGGTCGTTGTCTTGCTGCATGACCCACCTTCTCTTGAGATTCAGTTCATGGACAGATGTTCTGACATTTTCCTTTAGAGTTCGCTGGTATAATTCAGAATTCATTGTTCCAGCAATGATGGCAAGCCATCCTGGCCCAGATGCAGCAAAACAGGCCCAAACCATGATACTACCACCACCATGTTTCACAGATGAGATAAGGTTCTTATGCTGGAATGTGGTGTTTTCCTTTCTCCAAACATAATGCTTCTCATTTAAACCAAAAAGTTTTATTTTGGTCTCATCCGTCCACAAAACATTTTTCCAGTAGCCTTCTGGCTTGTCCACATGATCTTTAGCAAACTGCAGATGAGCAGCAATGTTCTTTTTGGAGAGCAGTGACTTTCTCATTGCAACCCTGTCATGCACACCATTGTTGTTCAGTGTTCTCCTGATGGTGGACTCATGAACATTAACATTAGCCAATGTGAGAGAGGCCTTCAGTTGCTTAGAAGTTACCCTGGGGTCCTTTGTGACCTCACTGACTATTACACGCCTTGCTCTTGGAGTGCTCTTTGTTGGTCAACCACTCCTGGGGAGGGTAACAATGGTCTTGAATTTCCTCCATTTGTACACAGTCTGTTTCATGAGCATAGCAGGGATTATGAGAAGAAGCAGCAGCCTTTATTTTGTCACATGTATACTACAGCACAGCAAAATACCTCCTTTGAAGCAGTGAACAAATGCCTGTGCATACAAGTGAGATATGAGCACACACACATAGCCAGAGCGGTGCACAACTATGCTACAGTGCTCAGGGAGCAACTGAGGATTAGGTGCCTTGCTAAAGAGGGAGGGGAAAGTGCTATTCATTCACTTCCCCCACATTTTCCTGACATTCCAGAATCAAACCAGCAACCCTTTGGGCCTGAGGCTGCTTTTCTAATTTTTGGGCCATGGCTGTCTGAGAAGATTTACCAGAGCTCACCAAGAGAGGATAGTGGCTTGACAATTCTCGGTGACAACCACTAGAGCAGTTTCTGTGTAGTGTGTCATTTTGAAACCAGGCTGCTTAGGATCTTGGAGGTTATTCTGAGTGAGGTAGAGAGACAGTTGTCTGTAGACAGCACATTCAAGGATTTTAGACAAAGAAAAGTCGATACCGGTCAGTAATTGCTGATGTCTGAGGTTTCCAGGCTGGATTTCTTCAGGATGAGAATTACCCTGTCTTGAAAGCAGTCTGTACATGATCAGATGTTATGGAGTCATTCATAATAAATTAAATGAAGGGGAAGAGGTCCTGTGAGTTGATGTAGACCATTAGGGAAGGGATGGGATCCAGTTAGTAGGTGGGAGGATTGCAGGGGTATTGTCAGAATCGGAACAGTCAGATCAGAATTCATGACTTTTTCTCAGAACGCGTATACACTACCATCATCATTATCCAGTGTTGGCAGTACAGCAAAACAATGGAGTGCAGGGCATTTGTGTATCACTTTAATGACCTTGCTCCTAGAGACATCAATGAATGAAGACAACAACTTGTTAAAATAGTTTAAGAAATTATTAAAGAAAACTCCACAGCCCAGAGATAATTCCATACAAAATCACCTCAATGAGGCTGTAGCTCACACTGGCCACTGTTGTCATGTGTGAGTTTGAAATCCGATCAATCCTGTAGGAGGAGTAGCAATTTTTTGTGAAATTGCATATGACCCATGTGTAGCTGCATCCATGGCAGGTGGCACCACCTGGTGAACAATTCTTGTTGGAATATATCTTTGGAGTCTTCTGGGTGAGTTTCAGTGAAAACATCCCAGCAGTTTATGAACAGTATTATTTAGTGTGACAAGTCAACCAAAATTTTCAACTGCCCATAAAATTTTAAATATGACAGGTGGTGCCACCAGGGGCGGCACGGTGGTGTAGTGGTTAGCGCTGTCGCCTCACAGCAAGAAGGTCCGGGTTCGAGCCCCGTGGCCGGCGAGGGCCTTTCTGTGCGGAGTTTGCATGTTCTCCCCGTGTCCGCGTGGGTTTCCTCCGGGTGCTCCGGTTTCCCCCACAGTCCAAAGACATGCAGGTTAGGTTAACTGGTGACTCTAAATTGACCGTAGGTGTGAATGTGAGTGTGAATGGTTGTCTGTGTCTATGTGTCAGCCCTGTGATGACCTGGCGACTTGTCCAGGGTGTACCCCGCCTTTTGCCCGTAGTCAGCTGGGATAGGCTCCAGCTTGCCTGCGACCCTGTAGAACAGGATAAAGTGGCTAGAGATAATGAGATGAGATGAGATGAGGTGGTGCCACCATCTTGACAACTTTTATACACACCCACCTGGGGAACATTCAATATGAGTTTAATCAAAATCTGATCACTTCTGTAGGAGGAGTAGCGATTTTTGTGAAATTTCACGTGACCCTTCTGTAGCCTCATCCATGGCAGGTGGTGCTACCTGGCAAACAATTCTTGTTGGAATAGGTCTTCTGCATGAGTTTCAGTGAAAACATCACTGCAGTTTACAAAGCGTAGTGTTTAATGTGACGAATCACCCAGAAATTTCAGATGCCCATAAAATCATAAATATGACAGGTGGCGCCACCGTCTTGACAAATTTTATGCACACCCACCTGGGGAACATTGTATGCGAGTTTGATCAAAATTTGATCAATTCTGTAGGAGGAGTAGTGATTTTTGTAAATTATGGATGGACGATGAGCTAAAAATTAGTTCTCATTGTGAAACTTTTTCCATCCTGACATTTACAAAGCACTGATACTTGATATTCCTTCCATAAACATTTCATATTTTCTTAACAGAAAGCTGAAAAAAGAAAACATAAATGAATATACAGTCCCCTCTGAAAGTATTGGAAGGGCAAGGCCAATAGTTTTATTTTTGCTATACACTGAAGACATTTGGGTTTGAGATAAAACAAATATTCAGCTTTCATTTCCTGTTAGTCACACCTAGATGTGTTAAACAATCTAATACTGGCAGGAGTTTCTTGTTGCCAAGCTGTGCCCTGTTGGACTGATTGTTTAAATGATTCATAGCTCTGAATGTTTCAGAATGTTGTATAAGTCGAGAAAAGGGGGGAAATCAATTAGAGCCATTGCACAAGCATTGAACAGAGCCAATACAGCAATGTGGAATGTCCTGGAACCACCCCCCCCCAAAAAAAAAAAAAACACTGGTGTACTAACAACCAGACATCGAACAGGTCGACCAAGAAAAACAATAGCAGTTGATGACAGAAAACTGAGAAAGCCATGAAGAAAAACTAAAAAAGAACAGTCAGTGACTTCACCACCAACCTCCACAGGGCAGGGGTGAAGGTTTCACAATCCACTGTTTGAAGAAGACTTTGAGAGCAGAAATATAGAGGCCACATCCCAAGATGCAAACCACTCATCAGCAGTAAGAATCAGAAGGGCAGATTGGAATTTGCAAGGAAATACAGAGATTTGCCACAAAGGTTCTGGAACCAAGATTAACCTCAGTCAAAGTAATGGAAAGGCCAAAGTGTGGAGAAAGGAATAATCTGCTAATGATCCAAAATATACAAACTTATCGGTCAAGCATGGTGAAGGTAGTGCAATGGCTTGAGCTTGCATGGTTGCTCCTGGAACGGGGTCACTAATCTTGATATGAATGATGTACAGTCATGGGGAAAAAAGAAAGTACAACTTTCTTCAATTCTATGTTTTGATTTATCAGAACCTAAATAACACTTGTGTGTGCGCCTCACCAACTTCTATAAACAAACAAATAACCTCTGCTAACAAGGAAAAACACAACAGATTTCAATATGTAGTCATTTTTTCCCAAAGAGTAAACCAACATTTCGAAACCAGATGGGAAAATATAAATACACCTGGTTCTATAAACATTAAGGGAATCGGGTATTACTAAAGAAATGCACAAGATTGGTTGATCATCAAGAGGTGTGACTACCTCTATAAAAGCAGAAATTTTGGCAGTTTGGTGTTCTGAAATATGTGTTTACATCATGCCAAGAAGAAAGGACGTCAGCCCTGACCTCAGATACCCCTTTTCCACCAAATCAGTTCCAGGGCTGGTTCGGAGCCAGTGCTGGTGCTGGTTCACAACTCGTTCAACTTGCGAGCCAGCTGAGAACCAGTTTGCTTTTCCATAGCTTGCGGAGCTACGTCATTACGTCGCTGTATACGTCAGTTACGTCACTGTATACGTCATTACGTCGCTATATATGTCAGTTACGTCGCTACGTTTGCATAAACCTTGGCGCGAATATCGAAGCAAAAACAACATGGAAGCAGCAGCAGCAGCAACAACAACAACAATAATAATAATGGATGACTTCGTATTTGTACAGCTGCAGCTTCTCGTCACTTAAAAATGTCGATCTTTCGTGGTCTTGTTATTGTTGTTGGTCTTAACAACTCCGCCCCCCCGCTGACATAAGCGGTTCTTTCCTCTGGACCAGCAGAGAGTTGGTGCTAGCCTGGAACCGGTTTTTCTGGCCCCAGAGCCAGTTCTTTGTCAGTGGAAACAGAAAACCCGGTTCCAAACTAAGCACTGGCCCCGAACCAGCCCTGGAACTGCTTTGGTGGAAAAGGGGCAACAGAAGCAATTGTCGCTGCTCATCAGTCTGGGAAGAGTTATAAGGCTATCTCCAAACAATTTGAAATTCACCATTCTACAATGAGAAGGATTGTTTACAAATGGATACCCTTCAAGGCCATTACCAATCTTCCCAGGAGTGGGTATCCCAGCAAATTCAGTCCAAGGTCAGACCGCTTAAAGCTCAGAGATGTAAAAAATAAAAAACCCAAGAGCTACATCATGTGACTGACAGGCATCTGTAAGCACATTAAATGTTTATGTTCATGATGGCACAATCAGAAAAAATTGAACAAGTATGGCTTTCATGGAAGGGTGGCTTGGAAAAAGCCCCTTCCCTTCAAAAAGAATATGGCAGCAAGATTAAGGTTTGTAAAATTACATATGAAAAAAGCACAAAAATTCTGGAACAATATCCTTGTGACTAAGGTGATGGTTGGTCATCATGCATCATGCCCAATATATCACCACAACACTTCATACTTATTGTCAGTCATGTTGGTGGAGGGGTGATAACTTGGGCTTGTTTTGCAGCCACAGGGCCTGGGAAACATGTAGTCACTGAGACAGCAATGAACTCCACTTTATACCAGAATATTTTGGAGATAAATGTGAGGCTATCTGTCCAGCAGCTTAAAGGTCATAGGCAACAGTCAGAGGTGAAATGTAGAATATCAACTTTATTGTCTAGAAGAATGACCGAAGAAGCGAATTCAATCTTCCTGGTGTCTAATTTGCACCCTAAAATTGAATAAAATGCTTAAAATATACTGTTTTACCCAATTTCCGAAGGTTTGTTTACATCTCACTTATGTGCACTTTGTCCACCAGGGGGCCGTCGTCATGACATCATTTAAGCCAAACAGACTGGGATTAGCTCTGTGTTTACTTGCAAACCAAGCCATCTACAATGCAGTCCTTGGCACACTTCCCAGACAACTGAATGCACACCAAAACCCAGCTGTTTTCAGTGACTCACAGGAAGACAGAGAGAACCAGCAATCCACCGATCACCCTAATGACTCTCGAGGCTGTTCACACCCAGCCCCCAGTGACCCACACCAACAGGATGGCTCAACGACACCTTAGGATTGCTTTTTGTCCATGAGAGGATAAATACCTGATAATCCTTATTAGTCAGACAGAACTGAAGAAGCCTTTCGGATGAGAGGTGAAACGTCTTCAAGAATCTTCAAGCAAGTCCAGTTGCTCTCTTTTACCACCCACATGTTAGTCAATGGAGGTATTTCACCTGACGTCACAGGGTCACATGATGCCCCGGTGTCCACCATTTTGAAGGTCAAGCTAGCTAATGTCAACAACATAGTAGCTAGAATGTTACTGTAGCAATGTTTACGTTCAGTCATTTGGATGACTGTTAAAACCTTTCAGTCTCAAGTTTTTCCTTTACTGTATTTACTAGTTTACTGTAATTATGATCCGGCAGCTATTTACACCGGATCCAGTGTAAATAGCTGCCGGAGCGCGCTCCGGCTTGCTCCCCCTCAAATTAATCATCGCGCTCCGGCTTGCTCCCGGAGTGCTCCAGCCAAGGTTCCGGCATGCGCTCAGGCTTGCTCCCCCTCAAATTAAGCAGCATGCTCCGGCTTGCTCCCGGAGCGCTCCGGCCAAGGTTCCGGAGCACGCTCCGGCTTGCTCCCCCTCAAATTAAGCAGCGCACTCCGGCTTGAGCACACTGCTTAATTTGAGGGGGAGCAAGCCGGAGCGCGCTCCGGCAGCTATTTACATTGGATCCGGTGTAAATAGCTGCCGGATCATAATTACAGTAAACTAGTAAATACAGTAAAGGAAAAACTTGAGACTGAAAGGTTTTAACAGTCATCCAAATGACTGAACGTAAACATTGCTACAGTAACATACTAGGTACTATGTTGTTGACATTAGCTAGTGCTAACAGCTAGCTGCTAGTACACTGCTACAACACAGACACCGACCCTAATAATACAGTTCTTGGTCAATGCCTGGTAACAGCAAATTTATAATGGGCCATGTCTCAACAGTCTAAGAAGTTATTTCAATGACATTTAATAACATTTTGTTTGTCCTGAGGACCGAAAGTAAATGAAAATGTGAACAAACCTTAGCTGTAATAAGATGGCGACCACTGGCTCCAGGGACGACCCACTGATGTAGGCATGTTACCCAGCCTGACACAAAATATTTGTAGGCATCCAAACTCTTATATGCTTTCAGATCAATACCTGTGTATGGCGATGGGTTTTTAACGACATAGGTATACAGATCATGTGGGCCGAAGTCAGGTAAAGACGAGGGCTTCGTGTACTTCCGTACGTCAGTGAACAATCCTGGTGGAAGCAGGGAAATGTCGTTCTCTAAGCCTGCTAACCTCAATTTTTGCAAATACCTCTCCCTCTGCTCACCCTGTAAATGCCCTACGTCGCTGGATAGTGAAGGTGTTTTCTGCATCTCGCTCCTTTTTCTTTTATGTTTTTCGTTTGTCGCCTTCCTCGCATTCAAACTGATTCGAGCCATGACGTTCAAAATGGCAGCCTAACGATGCATCACATGACTTGGTCATGTGGGTGAAAAACCTCAATAGCATGTTAGCATTCTGGCAGGTAGCCATGACAAACTATCCCTTTTGTCTCATTTACACAATGATTGTACAGGATCCATCAAGATTCTTTACTTGAAAAATTGCACACAAAGGTAAAAATGTTTACCTCCAATCTTCTCCTTTTGTCATGGTCCTACCTGTGGGCTTCTCTCTTCAGGTAACATCTCCACTCAGCATTACCGGCCACGCCCGCACTCACTTCCTCTTATTATCTTTCAGTGACTGTCATTGGCTGTTGCCGATCACCTGCTCTCCCCCTGTGTGTATTTAAGCTGCAGTTCTCCTTAGCTCCTGTGTCAGATCGTCTGCAACTCTCAGCCTGATAACCTGCTCTGTGTTCCCACTACTCTGACTCCTGAAGATTTCCTGTTCTGTCTGACTCTGTCTGCTCTCCAGCCCCGGTAACCTGATTCTGCCTTCTGTTCTGCCGACTCTGCCTCTTGCCTGCCCCTCCTGTACCTTCGCCTGATCTCCAGCTCGCCCGGCCCTGCTGCTCGCCTGCCTCTCCATCTGCCTGGTGTGAGCAACCCTGCCTGGAGCCCTACTCTTCTGCCCTGGTAACCTGACCCTGCATTTCTGCCTCCTATCCTGCTACCTGTTTTGTGACTCTGTGTTCCAGCCTGCTCTCTATCTCCTGCCTGCTGAGGAACTGTTGGCTGGGAGACTGCCTGTAACCCTAGTGCTATCAGCCCTACAGCCACACCTCTCTGACTACGCCTGGTCCCGTCTCATCTCTGCTGCTAAGCAGGGTTGGGCCTGGTCAGTACTTGGATGGGAGACCTCAGACATCACCACCAGCCATCCCTGCCTCTCAGTTCTCCTGCCACTGGACTTCACCCACACACATTCTCCCAACTCCCCTTTCCCCTATTATAAATAAACTGTGGTTTGAGCGCATTTGATTTCCTCTCCTGTCTGTTCCATGACAGAACGATCTGACCAGCATGGAGTCAGCGCCCAAACCCTCTGCCCTAGACCGGGTGCAGCGCACCAAAGAGGATGTCTGCTGACGTCACAGCCCTGATCCAGCATGGGCAGCAACAACAACTGGACCAAGCACTCCAGCTGCTCACCGCCCTAGCACCCCCTGGGCCTCCGGGAGGTGCTCCTGCTGCACTCGATGCCCCGGAACCCAAGGTCGGCAGTCCGGAGCGTTTTGACAGTGACCCCTCCCAAGTCCGTGCCTTCCTGACCAGCTGCCGGTTGATCTTCGACCTACAGCCCAGAACCTTCATGAAGGTGGCCTTTGTCATCACTCATCTGACTGGCCACGCCCGCCTGTGGGGGACTGCTGAGTATGAACGCCGGACACCAGCGTGTGCCTCCTTCTCCCTGTTTGCTGCAGAGATGATTAAGGTCTTCGACCCGGGCTCGTCATCAGTAGAGGCATCCGGAGGACTGATAAGTATTCGCCAAGGCAGACATACAGTGGCTGACTACTCGATCGATTTCCGGACCTTGGCCCGGCGCAGCAAGTGGAACATGCAGGCGCTGGTGGACGCCTTTCTGCACAGCCTGGCCGACTACATGAAGGATGAATTGGTCTCGTACGAGCAACTGTCGACACTCGACGAGGCCATCGCCCTGGCCGTCTGCATTGACCACCAGGTCCAGACCCGTCGACGAGAGAGGGCCCACCGGTCTCAGCCAGTCATCACCGCATGGAGAAGCCAGAGCTCACTGGGCATAGGAGGGGCCCGGTTGGGTTCAATGATCCTCCAATCCTCCACCAGCCAGAAACCTATGCTCCAAGTTTGCCTTCATCTGTCGGATTCCACCCACACCCTGGCAACCCTGGCCACCCTGTTTGACTCTGGCGCTGAGGCTAACATCATGGACACTGAGCTTGCGCGCCAGTTGGGCCTGCAAAGCCACCACCTATCCTCTCCCGTTCCAGCCAGGGCACTGGATGGCCATCTCCTTGGCACCGTCACCTGCGTCACTGCCCCTGTTCCGATGACTCTGTCAGGCAACCACCACAAAACCATCCAATTTCACCTGCTCCATTCCCCCGGCCAACCTCTCATCCTGGGCTATCCATGGCTCCGCCAGCACAGTCCTCATCTCGACTGGGCCACTGGAGAGATAAGAGAATGGGGCAAGGACTGCCATTGGACCTGCTTACGAGCTGCCATCCTAAACACCTGTACTCCACCTGCCAGCTCTGCCCTCGACCTCACTAATGTCCCAGCGTGTTATCACAGCCTTCAGGAGGTATTCAGTAAAACCAAGGCCACTTCCTTGCCTCCTCACTGGCCCTACGACTGCGCCATTGATCTCCTCCCAGGCACTGCACCACCCAAGGGTCATCTCTACTCTCTGTCTGCCCCGGAAAGGAAGGCTATGGAGACCTACATCAGTGACTCTCTGGCTGCCGGCCTTATCCGTCCATCCTCTTCTCCCGCCGATGCTGGGTTCTTCTTCGTGGAAAAGAAGGATGGATCCCTGCACCCCTGCATCGATTACAGGGGTCTCAATGACATCACCGTCAAGAACCGATACCCTCTCCCACTGCTTACCTCCGCCTTTGAGCTGCTCCAGGGAGCCACGGTCTTCACCAAACTCGATCTCCGGAATGCCTACCACCTGGTGTGGATAAGGGAAGGAGACGAGTGGAAGACCGCGTTCAACACCCCCACCGGTCACTATGAATACCGGGTGATGCCGTTTGGCCTTACCAACGCGCCAGCGTATTCCAGGCTCTGGTGAATGATGTCCTGCGAGATATGTTGAACAAGTTCGTGTTCGTTTACCTCGACGACATCCTGATCTTCTCTAAAACCCTGTCCGAACACACCCAGCATGTCCAGCAAGTGCTCCGTCGTCTCCTGGAAAACTCCCTCTTCGTCAAGGCAGAGAAGTGTGAGTTTCACGCTAAGTCTGTGGGGTTCCTGGGGTACATCGTGGCAGAAGGGAGCATCCAGATGGACCCTGCCAAAGTCTCTGCAGTTACTTCATGGCCAGTACCAGAGAGCAGGAAGCAGCTTCAGCAGTTCCTGGGCTTCGCAAATTTCTACAGGAAATTCATTCGTAATTACAGCACCATTGCATCACCCCTCACCGCCTTGACCAGCACCAAACAGTCCTTCACCTGGACTCCGGCCGCCAACGAAGCCTTTGCCACCCTCAAGGCTCAGTTCACCACTGCTCCCGTCCTCCGGCTGCCTGATGAGGAGCGGCAATTCATCGTTGAGGTGGACGCCTCGGATGTGGGAGTCAGGGCAGTGCTTTCACAGAGGTCTGCGGAGGACAACAAGCTCCACCCTTGTGCATTCTTCTCCCGCCGGCTGTTGCTGGCCGAACGCAATTACGACGTAGGCAATCAGGAACTGCTGGCGGTCAGGCTCGCCCTGGAGGAATGGCGCCACTGGCTGGAGGGATGCGTAGTCCCATTCCTGGTCTGGACTGACCATAAGAATCTAGAATACATCCGCACCGCCAAATGACTCAACCCCAGACAGGCCCACTGGGCTCTCTTTTTCACCCGATTTAATTTCACCCTTTCGTACCGGCCTGGATCTCGCAACACCAAGCCTGATGCACTCTCCCGCCAGTTCCAGAAGGGTGATGCCCCCTCCAAGGACCCGGCTCCCATCCTGCCTGACCCCTGTATCGTTGCTGCGCTGACCTGGGACATCAAAGAAAGAGTGCGGGAAGCCCTCCGTGACCAACCCAGCCCCAGTGCATGCCTCGCAAGTCGCCTCTTCGTTCCTGCAGACCTGCGATCCCAGGTTATACAATGGGGACACGACTCCCGTCTAGCCTGCCACCCTGGTTCCACTTGCACCTACCACCTGCTCACCCAACGGTTCTGGTGGCCTACTATGGGCAGGGATGTGTGAGATTTCGTCCGAGCCTGCCCTACCTGTAACCAAAATAAGTCCTCCAGCCAGCCTCCTGCTGGTTTGCTCCAGCCTCTGCCCATGCCAATGTGACCCTGGTCCCAAATCTCCCTGGATTTTGTTACGGGTCTACCCCCTTCTAACGGGATGACGGTCATACTCACCATCGTGGACCGCTTTAGCAAAATGGCTCACTTTGTTCCCCTCCCTAAACTACCATCAGCCAAGGAGACTGCCCAGATCATCTTGCAACATGTCTTTCGCATCCATGGGCTGCCCAAGGACATCGTTTCGGACTGGGGGCCGCAATTCACCTCCTCTTTTTGGAAGGAGTTCTGTCACCTACTCGGGGCCACCGCCAGCCTCACCTCTGGATTCTGACCCCAGTCCAATGGCCAGTCAGAACGGATGAACCAGGAGTTGGAGAAGGCACTTAGGTGCATGGCGTCACGCAACCCTAGGGCCTGGTGCGAGCACCTGCTGTGGGTGGAATACTCCCACAACTCCCTCACCAGCTCAGCCACCGGGCTGTCCCCATTCCACTGCGTGTATGGCTACCAACCACCCCTATTCCCCAGCCAGGAGGGAGAGGTCATCTGCCCAGCTGCCCTCACCTATGCACACTGATGCCGCTGCACCTGGTCTCAAGCCCGTGCTGCACTCCTCAAGTCAGTCACCAGCTACTCTACTGGCACCAACCGGCGGAGGACACGTGCGCCCACCTACCGGGTGGGCCAGAAGGTGTGGCTATCTGCCAAGGACCTGCCCCTCCAAGTGGAGTCTCGTAAGCTAGCACCTCGGTTCGTCGGACCTTTCCCTATCCAGAGGATAATCAGCCAGTCTGCTGTCCGGCTTCGACTGCCCAAGTCCATGAGAGTGCACCCCACCTTCCACGTCTCTAAGATCAAGCCAGTGCATGAGAGCCCGCTGGTCCCAGCTGCTCCTCCTCCTCGTCTCATCGACGGTGGCCCGGTCTACTCCGTCCAGTGACTGCTGAAGTCACGACGCAGGGGCAGGGGCCTCCAATACGTGGTGGATTGGGAGGGCTATGGTCCTGAGGAGAGGATGTGGGTTCCTGCTGGAAGGATTCTGGATCCGGCCCTCATCGCCGACTTCCATCGGCTACACCCCGACCAGCCCTCCATCCGACGGGGCCGACGTAGGGGTTCTCACCGTGCAGATCCACTTCCGGACCCTGACCCTGCTCCAGCGCCTGAGCCTGACACCGAACCGAATCCTGGGCGGGGGTCCCTGGATGACGATTCTTCTGACAGTGAAGAGGGTGCGGAGGCTATGGACACTGACCAGTCTGAGAAGTTCTAATCCTCCACCGGTATTCCCCCTCCTCCCACCCGTCTTTGGTGATCTGTGGCTAGGGACTTCTGGAGCCGTCCCTTGAGGGGGGGTTCTGTCATGGTCCTACCTGTGGGCTTCTCTCTTCAGGTAACATCTCCACTCAGCATTACCGGCCACGCCCGCACTCACTTCCTCTTATTATCTTTCAGTGACTGTCATTGGCTGTTGCCGATCACCTGCTCTCCCCCTGTGTGTATTTAAGCTGCAGTTCTCCTTAGCTCCTGTGTCAGATCGTCTGCAACTCTCAGCCTGATAACCTGCTCTGTGTTCCCACTACTCTGACTCCTGAAGATTTCCTGTTCTGTCTGACTCTGTCTGCTCTCCAGCCCCGGTAACCTGATTCTGCCTTCTGTTCTGCTGACTCTGCCTCTTGCCTGCCCCTCCTGTACCTTCGCCTGATCTCCAGCTTGCCCGGCCCTGCTGCTCGCCTGTCTCTCCATCTGCCTGGTGTGAGCAACCCTGCCTGGAGCCCTACTCTTCTGCCCTGGTAACCTGACCCTGCATTTCTGCCTCCTATCCTGCTACCTGTTTTGTGACTCTGTGTTCCAGCCTGCTCTCTTTCTCCTGCCTGCTGAGGAACTGTTGGCTGGGAGACTGCCTGTAACCCTAGCGCTATCAGCCCTACAGCCACACCTCTCTGACTACGCCTGGTCCTGTCTCATCTCTGCTGCTAAGCAGGGTTGGGCCTGGTCAGTACTTGGATGGGAGACCTCAGACATCACCACCTGCCATCCCTGCCTCTCAGTTCTCCTGCCACTGGACTTCACCCACATGCATTCTCCCAACTCCCATTTCCCCTATTATAAATAAACTGTGGTTTGCGCGCATTTGATCTCCTCTCCTGTCTGTTCCATGGCACCTTTTTGCTTGAGCATTGCTGGTCCGTTTCTTCTTTGACTGCTTGCTTTTGTGCTCGAATTTTGTTGGAACAGCATCAGGTTTGAGCCTTCTCTGTCCAACACTGACACCTAAACTCTCCAACAGTTGGGTTTTTCTTCAAAACTGAATCAATTAATCCTCCTTGAAGTGATTGGAGCACAGAACTGCGTATTTACCCAGCTGCCAATCCTCTCGCTTCACACGCACAATCCACTCTCTCCTCCTCTTCTCCTCTTTTTAGTGGCAGTTCTAGAATTTTTCTGAAACAGGGGCCACTATGGGGCCATATGTAACCTTCAGGGGCCAACAGTGTCGCCACCATCTTTATCCAGTGGTAAAGGCTACCAACCTGATTTGTATATTTTGTTTAGTGGATTGCATACTGTTATACATCATACCTATATTGCTTATTTGTAAAACTTACTCTTCTACAGTATACTGCTTCTTGGCATCTGTGGGCTCTTCCAAACGGCATCTCACTGTACTTGTATACTGACAATAAAGAACATCTACTTCTACGCTACTATCCAAGCACACAAATGAATAATTCAGTACCCTTTTTCAAACTTAAAACATTATGAATCAGTAACGTTTGTAATAATTCTTTTTTTATTCATTCTGTGTGCATAAAGGGCAGATAAAACATAATCAACAACATATAGGATAGGAGCACATAGGATAACAGAGGAGCAACAGCTTTTAACTGTAGGTGCAACAACATCTCATTCTCTCTCTCTCTCTCTCTCTCACACACACACACACACACTCATTCTCTCTCTCTCTCTCTCTCTCTCTCACACACACACACACACTTCAGAAAAGAAGAATTATCCGATTGCCATGCTTTGAGCTAAAACGCCTGGCAAATTCATCCAAATCCTTTCATCATTTGAACCTGCACCATCCGATAGAGCTAATACAGAAATATGTCACAAAATAAATAACCCGTATTTCTATTCAAAATGCCATCTGACAACTACCAATTTAGTTATTTTAATAAATAAAATGCAATTAAGTACATTACACCCATACAACATGGCATCATTACCTAGAGGGTTACTATTACAGCTAAAGTTGAACTACATACAAGTCTAGAACTAAAGTAGACCCTAAAACTGTGCATTTCTCCTCTATGCAATCTCAATTAATACCATTTCCAGAAATACCGGTACAATACATTGTATTATTTGTAGTCATCTGGTTTTGCCTACTACATCATGTTTTCTCTGACCTGGTGAAGAGGGGCTTGGGCTAGCAGACTGCTACTGCAGTTGTTGACCGTCCTGTGGCACTGGTGCCTGCGTACTTGTGCTGCCCTCGTTTAAACCCTCACTTTCAGTTTTTTCTTTTGATAAGAAACTGCTGAATTCCCTGCGTCTTTCTTTTCATGCTCTCTCTGTCCCTATATCTGCCAAACACAATAGTTAAGATTAACACAAAATCTTGAGCTTCGAATAAACAGGTCAAAGCTATTGCTATCTTACCAAACAAATTACAACTTAACATCGCTAGCAAGCACACTGCCACCAACAGTTTGTGGGTGGAACTGCACCAGTGATTATTGAATTCTCCGGTTGTTCTTCTCGCCAGTTGATTGACAGAACAGGGGCACTTCAGGGGCCAATCAAATTAGAGGCGGGGCCACGGCCCCTGTGGCCCCGCACCTAGAACCGCCCCTGCCTCTTTTGGAAAACAGTAAAAACTTCTTCCTGAACTGGCCCCATTGTTACAGTTCACTGCACAACAATAAGGCATTTTTTTTTGTGTGTGTGTGGAAATTCCTGAACACACGTCTACACTCAAGCCGAACGGCAATGAAAATACATGGAAGTGGACTCAACTCAAGCGATTTGTTTGGCTTAAATGATGTCACGCACCGAGTGGTCATGGAAATAGCCGACAGAAATTTGCCGCAATCCGCGCTAACTTATTTTAATTATTACTTATTAACAATACTTCTTGGGACCAGAAGAAAATTACAGAGGATTTTTTAACATATAAAGTTTCAAATGTGCATAAAATTAAAACCGTTGCCTATGAGCTTTAAGCTGGGCTAAAATTGGGTCATGAAGAAGGAAGATCCCAAGCACACCAAAAATTTTCAACTGAAAGGCTAAAAAAAGATATCAGTGAAGATGTTGGAATTGCCAAGTCCAAGTTGAGACATCAACTCCTTGAGATGCTGTGGCAAGATCTTCAAAGAGCTCTGCATAAACAAATAGTCTCAAACCTTAATGCTGTAAAGAAGAGTAGGCCAAAATTTCTGCAAAACAAAGTAAGAGACTAAAATTCATACAGAAAACGTTTAGTTCAAGTTTTTGTTGCTAAAGGTTACTGAATTATAGGGTATATATATATATATATATATATATATATATATATATATATATATATATATATATATGTTACGACTTCGTTTGTTTCTTTTTCTGTTTGTGTATGCAGGCCTGCTATTTTGTGTTTTGTTATGTGTGTGTTGTGCTTTGTCTCCCTCTTCAGGTTCTACTTACCATTTTCCTTACAGATCAGCGCACCTGGATCCAGTTTTCCACTTATCTCCGTTTACCCAGCAACCAGTCCCCTTCCAATTGCTAGCACTATTTAAGTCCCCATGTTTCTTTGTTTATTGCGTTTTTGGCTAGGGTGGTGGTAGCGCCCTTGTTTGTGGTTTGTTTTTGGTTATCTTTGGTTGTCTTGTGTTAGGTTTAGAAATTCTTAGTTATGTTGTGTATATTGTTATTTTTGGCTTATCTTGTTTTAAGCTCCTGGGGGGGGCATTGGGTGAGGTTTACGTAGATCTGCCCCGGGGTGTACATTTTTTGGCATACATTAGTTTTTCTGTTAGCCACATTGCCCTATGTTTAGTTAATGGTGACACCATCCCCTATTTTGTAATTTGAGGAGTTTTTGTGAGCTCCTGTTATTGGTGGTGGTTTTTTTGGTTGTTTTTTTTTTCTTTTGATTTGGTGTCGCCATTTAGATTTGTAAACCCTTCGTTTTCCCCCTATGGTTGCTTTTGTTGGTGTAGCATTAATAAAATTTAATGTGCACCTTAAAACTGTTGTTTGTGTGAGTCTGTTTTTCTCACTTAAGTCTGTTGTATAAATGTTGGCGCTCTGGTCCTTTGGACCCTAGGGGGCGCCGTAACATTTAATGGGGGCTCGTCCGGGATATCTATTCTGATCCAATTTTTACAACAGACTTAGGTGTTGGAGTACAGACCGCAGGTAGTTAGGCTGGTCAGGTAGTAATTTAGTTGATTTATTGGTCAGTGAACTTTGTTGGTACTCAGGATGGGGGACTTTGATGTTGCAGTTTTTTTTATCCAATCTTGACTCTGTAGAACAGGTCATGCAGTGTAAGAAGCAGGATTTGGCGGATATTGCTGCTCATCTAGGAGTTACCTTGTCTATGTCGTCCAAATTAGTTGACCTGAGAAAGGCCATTATTGAAATTCTGGTAGAGCAGAAGTTTCTAAGGATGAGTACCGGTGCATTTGCGGGATGTGGCCGTCTCCTATGTTTTGGAGTCGGAGGAGTCTCTGAGAGAAACGATAAGTAGCGCTAGTGGCGGTGGCCAAGTAAAGGTTCATGAGTCGGAGACAGAAAATTGTCCTGAGGATGATGTTGGGTTACCTGCAGGTGGTGACGCCCACACCAAATTAGAATTACTGCGGTTGCAGTTGGTTGCCAAAGAGCAGGATTATGCTCACCAGTTGGCCATGAGACAATTGGAGGTTGAAAAAGAGATTCAGCTTAAAAGACTCGAGGTGGAGTTTTCCAAGCTTGACATGGGTGCAAAACGCCATGAGTTTAATGTCAGCAAAAGTCTTCCATTGGTATCTCAGTTTCGGGAGACGGATGTTGAGGCATGGTTTAATGCGTTTGAGTGCATAGCTAAATCGCACAAGTGGCCTGATGTAGACTGGGCTTTAGTTTTGCAAAGCAAGCTTTCTGGAAAAGGTCTTGAGGCTTTATCTACTCTCTCTGTTGAAGCCAGTTTAAATTATGATACTATAAAAGCAGCTGTAATGCGCATCTATGAACTTGTTCCTGAAGCCTATAGGCAAAAGTTTAGGAATCATAAAATTAAGTCTGGTCAGGCAGTGGTTGAATTTGGCCGTGAAAAAGAAGTGTTCTTTAAACGCTGGTGTGATGTTAGTAAGGTTGACACGTTCGAGGGCCTTACTGAGCTCATATTGATTGAGGAGCTAAAAAATTGTTTGCCAGAACGTCTGGTAACTTATTTAAATGAGCGTGATGTTAAAACCCTGTCGGAGGCAACGGTGCTTGCGGACAATTATCTTTTGACTCATAAAACTTTTTGCAGCGGTCCCTGTTAAAACGAGTGTGTTGAAATACGTCTGTCGTTTTCGTGAACGGCTATATAATGTGTGGAAAATGCTCTTTTTTGGGCATGAGTAATTATGGGGCTTGAATTGTATGGATGAAGTTGTTTGGTTGCTTACGTCAACAGGTTGACGTCTTTTGGGGGGGGAGGTGTTACGACTTCGTTTGTTTCTTTTTCTGTTTGTGTATGCAGGCCTGCTATTTTGTGTTTTGTTATGTGTGTGTTGTGCTTTGTCTCCCTCTTCAGGTTCTACTTACCATTTTCCTTACAGATCAGCGCACCTGGATCCAGTTTTCCACTTATCTCCGTTTACCCAGCAACCAGTCCCCTTCCAATTGCTAGATCTATTTAAGTCCCCATGTTTCTTTGTTTATTGCGTTTTTGGCGAGGGTGGTGGTAGCGCCCTTGTTTGTGGTTTGTTTTTGGTTATCTTTGGTTGTCTTGTGTTAGTTTTAGAAATTCTTAGTTATGTTGTGTATATTGTTATTTTTGGCTTATCTTGTTTTAAGCTCCTGGGGGCGTTGGGTGAGGTTTACGTAGATCTGCCCCGGGGTGCACATTTTTTGGCATGCATTAGTTTTTCTGTTAGCCACATTGCCCTATGTTTAGTTAATGGTGACACCATCCCCTATTTTGTAATTTGAGGAGTTTTTGTGAGCTCCTGTTATTGGTGGTGGTTTTTTTGGTTGTTTTTTTCTTTTGATTTGGTGTCGCCATTTAGATTTGTAAACCCTTCATTTTCCCCCTATGGTTGCTTTTGTTGGTGTAGCATTAATAAAATTTAATCTGCACCTTAAAACTGTTGTTTGTGTGAGTCTGTTTTTCTTACTTAAGTCTGTTGTATAAATGTTGGCGCTCTGGTCCTTTGGACCCTAGGGGGCACCGTAACAAAATATATATATATATATATATATTCCCCCAACTGGGTTATGAATATTGGTTTACTTTGTGGGAAAAAGATGCTACAAATTGAAATCTCATTATCTCTAGCCGCTTTATCCTTCTACAGGGTCGCAGGCAAGCTGGAGCCTATCCCAGCTGACTACGGGCGAAAGGCGGGATACACCCTGGACAAGTCACCAGGTCGTCACAGGGCTGACACATAGACACAGACAACCATTCACACTCACGGTCAATTTAGAGTCACCAGTTAACCTAACCTGCATGTCTTTGGACTGTGGGAGCACCCAGAGGAAACCCACGCGGACACGGGGAGAACATGCAAACTCTGCACAGAAAGGCCCTCGCCGGCCATGGGGCTCGAACCCGGAACCTTCTTACTGTGAGGCGACAGCGCTAACAACTACACCACCGTGCCGCCCTACATATTGAAATATCTTGTAGTTTTTCTTTGTTTGTTTTGTTGTTGTTGTTTTTAACCCCTGCTGGCTGAAGGGCCAAAGAGGGATTATGTCATGGCAATGTCCATCTGTCCGTCTGTCTGTCCGTCCATCCCGGGAAGGGTACTCGCCTTCTGAAATCAATTCCTCTCATAATTATTGGAGGAATTTCATGAAACTTGACAGAATTCTTTGTTATATGTCAGTAATATACATATTGCAATTTCGTTCAATTCAGTTGCATTTTACCAGAGTTATGGCATAGTTGCCAGTGGGGGATATTGTGCTCTCAGAGCACTCTTTTTTTTTTCGTCACCCAAGGTGATTTGTTTGTTCATTGAAGTTGAGTCTGAGGACTAGACAAATATTCAGACCCTGATAACTAAAAATACAGACTTGAAGGAGGGTGTACTTTCCCCCATGACTGTAACTCATGATGGTAACAGCAGAATGAATTTAGAAGTTTGCAGAAAAATTCAAGCTGTCAATTTACAGAGAAATGCAGCAAATCTAATTGGAAGAAACTTCTTTATGCAACAAGTGGAGCTACTGTTAGGACTGGGACTGTTTTGGCCTCTAGAGGCCGCTGTTATTTCCTTTTCATGTCATGTTTGTTTTGGCCTCTAGAGGCCGCCACTGTTCCTGTGTTTTGTGTTTGTTTTGATTGCCTGTTTAGTCCTGATTATTTTCACCTGTGTTCAATTTAGTTTGTGTATTTATACCCCCTGAATTCAGTCCTCTTGTCACGGAGTCTTTGTGCTGTTATGTTTATCTCCAGTTTCCTCTGTACCGTGTTCTTTGTTTTGCACTTTGCTTTTCTTTTGGACCTAGTAGTGACTGTGTTTTTGGATCTTCTGAGCTTTGGTATTTTTGCCTTTTCTTTTCTGGTTTTTTGGCTTTTGTTTTGTACTTTTGGATATTTTTTATTTTCCCTTTATCTTCTGAGCTTTTGGATTACTTTTGTTTTTTGCCGTGAATTGTACATATTGTAAATACATTTTTTGATACTTTTCTACTTCTGCCTCACGCCTCTGCACTTGAGTCATCCTAGTGGGGGTTTGCTGGATTATCACACCAGCGAACCAGGTTTGAATCCCAGCAAAACCCTAACAGCTACATTATTGAAAGCATAGTGTAATGTTGACTTTAAGCATTCAGTTTCCTGATCAAGTTCCATTGTTCTCTCCAGAGTGCGTTTGCTCTAATTTCATACCAACATGCTTTGAATTTGTTGACATGCTATTTTTTTGCCCCAATACTCACTGAAAAATAATGTCAGATTTCTACCTTGCAATGTTTGGGGCATATTTTGAAGGAAAGTCAGTGTTTTGGGCTGGTTTGATGCTATGATGCACTCAGGCAGACTGGAACTACTCCTATGAAATCCGCAATCACAACAAGTGTCCTCAGTAACTTTGCTGCTGCACTGGTACCATGATGCTTCAGTGCGTGGGCGAGATCGTATTTTATGGTTTTTGTGTGGTGGGTATACATCTCCACATTTTTTTAGTGTTTGAGATAAAGAAGTAGATTTGGAGAGTCCTCAGACATAGTATTTTGTTAAACTGGGATGTATGGATGTGGTCAGTCCCCCACTCACTTGCTCACTCGAGTTTGTTGATGGTGTAGTGGCTGCTTTATGTCCTGGGGCGCCCTCATGCCTGTGTTAACATCTGGCTCTCCCCTTTTAGTTGTGCTGTCATAGTTAGTCTTGCCAGAGTCCCTGCTTGCACTCAGCGCAAAATGTATACTGTTCTGACTCATCAGGTGACATTGGGCATACCTAATGTAGAGTATATTTTAGTGTCATACTTTTTTGTAATTTTCCTTTTCACTGGGTGTTGCCTCTTCAAGGACTAACGACTTATAAATGTTCTGTACCGAACCATGTTAATCTTATCATGCTTGTTACGTGTGTAGCAGATGTGCGTAGCAGATGTGCATGCAAGCCAGCGATTGGAGAAGAACCAATCAGCTTGAGAGCTGATCACGCTCCTGGAGCATGATCAGGGCATGTATGCAACAGATGTCTCCCTTTTATCTAGTAAACAGTATATATAGATTCAAGAACAAAGGGGTGGTATGAGTGGTGTGCTGAACCCTCATCACTATGTGTCTGTTTCTGCAATAAACCTTCTTTGACTTGCAAAAGGACAAGACTGGTGTTGGTGTTTGTCATTTTTCCATGACAGATCTTGGCATCCCTAGGTGGGCTGCACAACTTCTGTGGTCTTCTGGGTGGCATGCAGACTGGAGGACACCTGTGGAGAAACAAACATTCACCCTCAACCTCAAATTCTTCAGAGAGGAGGCGGTGTGCCCTTTGCCGCACAGAGTTGGGAAATGCTGCAGTCCACCATTAAATAGGTAGGAACCACTAATTCTGTTTGACCTTATTTAAAGTTTACAAAATTAAAGGAGTACTGAAATTACTGATCAGTGAAGTTTAATGTCTGTGTCGTGGCAAAGATGTATCAGTGATGAGTCAATGATCTAGAAACTGGGTTTCTAAGATAGAAGTTCTGGGAACTTCAACCTCTGTGACGGCTGAGGATTAAGTTTCCCATAGTTCTTGAGAAAACAAAGGATTTATACTGATGGGTATATCTTATGGAACTACGGCAAGTTGGTTAAATTAATGAAAGAGGTAGTTTGGCTGTACTGGGTAATGGCGTAAATTGTGATGGGTAGTTGCCAGCAAAAGATGGATCTGCCATCGACTCTCAGTCATTGTGTCCATGACACATTAAATTGTTCCTACATAGATAATAAGAACACAAGGCTCGTCCTATATATACCAGTGTGCTCTCCTTTGTCTACTCTGATCTCTCTCTCTCTCCCTCTCTCTTCGCTTTCTTCTCACACACAGTTGCAAGGCACTGTGTGTGCGTGTCTGTGTGTGTGTGTGCAATTTGCGCTGCGAGAGTGAGATTTCTGGTGTGTGTATATATATATATATATATATATATATATATATATATATATATATATATATATATATAATATTAGTATGTGTGTGATTTGTGCCACAAGAGTGAGAGATTTCTGGTGTGTGTGTATTTCTATTTTCCTCACTAATGCAGCATGGGTGGTGCAAGTTTTATTTCATTATTCTATGCATACAGTTGTAATAAGATTTTCCCTCTGTAACAAGGAGTCATGTAATTTGAAGTAAAATGGGTTTGTGCCATAACAAAGGCACCGAAGATACAATACGACACATGATAAGGCGCTCTGGTTGTTCATATGATAGTCCTAACATAATGTTCATGAGAGTTAATTATGGGGAAGACTCTCTAGCACAGTTTGATATCAGGGTAAAAGAATGTGGGTTTCCCGAAAAGGGAAGTTTTAGTATGAGGCAGCTGGAAGGCTTAAAAAAGGCTTTAGGTAAGAAAGAGAAGGATGAATTAGACAAAAAAAAGAATGAGGCATTTTTAGCAGACTAGAAAGCATTTGGAGAGTGGCAGAGTGAGGCACATAAGAGAGAAAAACGACAGGCAGGGCCCTCATCTGTTTCTCAGTATTCTAAGTTGCAGGCTGATCCTAACCTCAACTCTGCAGCGCCAAGACGATGACCACCACAGTCAGATGATAATGACCCAACACTTCCTGTTACAACACCATCAGTAGCAGAGGGTGGAACCCCAGTCCTCACATTGCCTTAGCCCAGTGCACCTCCCCCACAGGCCCCGGCACAGCGCCCACTCTAACCAGACCTGGCAGAGGTCACAGGTCCACCACCCACATATGAGGACTGCCCCACAACACCTCATCAGAGCAAGCCATCACCACTGATGACAAGGAAACAGAGAAAAGCTAAAAGAGCACGCAGCAGGCTCACATCCAGAGAATGATGGCGACATGGCATTGAACATACCAATGGTGGAAGTGGCAGGGACAGACGGGCCTATGCTGGTTCACTGCCCATGGACTCTGGCAGATATCAAGGAAAGCATGACACACATCCCTAATGTATGTGAAGTGGGAGGAAGGAAGTTTGGGGAAGAGCTGTTGATCTTTTGAAAAGACTTCAGACCTACCATACATGAACTGAGATGCTTACTTATGGCTCAGATGGGCATAGATTGGAGCAAAGTCTCTCAAGAATGCCCAACTGAAGACCTCAGACTTGTGGAGCCCAAGTGGACTCAGGCAAATAATGCAGCATATGTGGGAGCCATTTGCATGCTCAAGACATGCCTAGAACAGACCTTCCCAGTGTGAATGGACATGACAAAGATTGCAATGTATAGGCAAGATGAAAATGAGACTGTGAGTCAGTATTTAGCTCACCTCATAACAGTGCACAATGCCAATTCAGGACTGGAATGCCCTGACCAACTGTCCACAGGCGAAACCCCGGCAACTGCCTGGGAGGCCCACCTCAGGAACAGCTTTCTTAATGGTATGAAGCCTGAGATAGCATCAGCAGTAAAACGCCAATGCATCACATGGGACACTGGCATGCTTAACACTATTGAGTGATATGCTGTCCATGCAGAAAGATGTCTTTGAGAAGGAGAAAGAAGGAAGACAGAGAAAAGGGAGAAGGACTTACATACCGCGGCTCTGGCCATGCTCCAAGGAGGGCAACCTGACACATCAATGCATGGTGCAGAACAACCCTAGAGGCAGATCTGGTAGAGGAAGAGGCAGAGGAAGAGTTAACAGATCTGATCTGGTGTGTTACAACTGTGGGAAGACAGGACACTTTGCAAGAGAGTATATGGCAGAGCAACCTAAAGCTGACTGATGGGCGGGGGAGAAGGATGGAGAGGCAGCTGAGAACAGGGGAGGTAACACAACACGAAACCAATCAGGTAGTTCACATTATACAGGAACATACAACTAAGCCTAATTGCACAGACAACATTAGACAGCTACATGACCTCCAAACACAGCAAGGTGATGAAAATTTATCTTTCCTTAAATATGCAGCCTTCCCATTTACTCAGCTTCCATGCATGCCATTGACAATATGGGGAAATAAGTTTAATTTCCTGGTAGATTCAGGAGCTACCCATTCAGTCATTAAACAGGGAGAATTGCATTTACCATTTGAACTAAGTTCTCGATCAATTTGCAAAATTGGGGCAACAGGCCATTCAGTCGTAGAAAGGTTCTCAAAACCTGTGTCATGTCAGGATGCAGATGGACAGGAGGTGGAGCACTCATTCCTGATCTCCTCTTCCTGTCCAGTTAATTTACTAGGGTAAGATTTAATGTGCAAGTTTGGTTTGGTTCTTACATCATCCCCAGAGAGCATTACAGTGACAAATACCACTTTGACATGTTTTTTACATGAACAAAAGCTCCCTGTTTATGTATGAGTGGAAGCTCTGTCCAGACACTTTGAGGTCATCAACAACTTTGTCACTTGATGCAAACTGAACCACCTGCGCATCAACGCCAGCAAGACAAAGGAGGTGGTGATCAATTTCAGAAGGACGGCTCCTCAAATTGCACCAGTGAACATCCAGGGTTTGGACATTGAGATCGTGGAGGAGTACAAATACCTGGGTGTTCACCTCAACAACAATCTGGACTGGACAAACAACACAGATGTCCTGTACAAGAAGGGCCAAAATTGTCTCCACCTGTTGAGAAGACTGAGGTCTTTTGGTGTGTGCAGGAGACTGCTTAGGACGTTCTATGACTCCGTGGTGGCATCAGCTATTTTCTATGCTGTGGTCTGCTGGGGCTGTGGAAGTTCAGAGAGGGACAGGAAGAAACTTAATAAACTGATCAGAAGGGCTGGCTCAGTCTTGGACTGTCCTCTGGACTCAATTAAGGAGGTGGGTGAGAGGAGGATGTTAAGCTGAGATCAATCATGGATAACCCCTCTCACCCCCTACATGAGGCTGTGGGGGCTTTAAGCAGCTCTTTTAGTAGTAGACTGCTGCACACACGGTGTAAGAAGGAGAGATACCACAGGTCATTCATACCTACTGCTGTCAGACTGTATAACACCCACAACTTATGTAGCACCAATAACCTGTTTGTTGGTTTTATTTGCACTACTTCACCACTACTACCTCTACCTCATCGATGCAATTATTATGTGCAATAATATAGGTCTTAAATAATTTTTTTACATATATATATATATATATATACACACACACACACACACACACAGATACATGCATACATATATATATATATATATATATATATATAAAACACACACTAATATATATATATATATATATATATATATATATATATATATATATACACATATATTAAAAAAAAAAATATATATATATATATATATATACACATATATTAAAAAAAAAATATATATATATATAGTGTGTGTGTTTATATATATATATATATATATATATATATATATATATATATATATATATATATATATATATATATATATATATATACAATCTACCTGTAATGTGCAATTTTTTTTTCCCAAGCCTCTCAATAAGGCAGTATTTCTATACTTTTTCATGGTAGATAATGCAAATAGCCATCTGTATTTAATCTTTCATTTGTCTAATTTTTTATTTCAGTTTTTATTTGTTATCTGTATGACATTTTTTTCTTGCTACTGTAACATGTGAATTTCCCTGATGTGGGATCAATAAAGTGAATCTAATCTAACTAATTTAACTCAATACCTTGTGCAGCACATGACAGAGTTGTAACACATGATGTTGACTATATGGAGCATACAGACCTTCACTGCATGACCCATGTGCATGATGGAAAGGATGCTTCTTATGAGATAGTATGGTTTAAAGGCACCTGCGAGTGAGAACATATTTGCCTTAGAGATTTATACTGGTCAAAAGAATATTGTGCATGTTCTGTTGAATTACAGTGCTAGACATTTGTGCCTGGATTCAATTGGAGGGCATAACCAAATTCCCTAGGTGCTGCCAAAAAGAGGTGTTTGATGTCCCATCACCCACGCCCCACATTTCTTTAGCCAAACCAAAGGCGGTCCCATGGAAGGAGGTGGGATGTTGGCTTCGAGGGTGTGCGAGTAAGAAAGCCTCTGATTGGGTTAGTACAATGGATCCTTCTGTATTTTATAATCCAGAAAAGGATGTCTTTAAACAATCTCTCTCTATGGTAGTACATGTACAATGCAGCGTAGAGCTGTCCACGTGCTCAGTGGGGGCTTTTGCAAGTGTTCCAGGAGACGTCTCCCCAGCCCATGTCCATCCTAGGCTGGTAGAGATTCCACCAGAGCTCTGGGCCACAGGTAAACACAATGTGGGTTAAATGAAGCATGCTGAACCAGTTGTGATAACTCCCAAGTCAGATTTTAGAACTAGACAGACACAATACCCACTAAAGCCAGAGGGCATAGAAGGTGTTAGGCCTGTCTTTGAGTCTCTGTTGCAGGCAGGAGTAATTGTCCCTTGCCTGGACTCACCAGTGTGCACTCCTATATTTCCTGTAAAGAAAGCCAGAAAACCTCCCCAACCTGATGAGTGGCATTTTGTACAAGGTGTACAAGCAGTGAACGCAGCTGTCAGACAGCGTGGACCAGATGTTCTGAACCCCTACACAATTCTAGGTCAAGTGCCACCTGATAGTAGATGATTTTCAGTAGTGGACCTAACGAACGCATTCTTCAGCATTCCAGTACACAGTCAATACTGGTTTGCATTTACATTTGATGGCAAACCTTACACCTTCACATGTCTGTGCCAAGGGTATTGTGAGTCACCCACCATTTATAACCAAATGCTCAAACAGAGCCTGGACTCGTTTCTACTCACTCAGAGCTCTGCCCTACTTCAATACATAGATGATTTGATGGTTTGTGCACCATATAGAGACCAATGTGAGAATGACGCCATAGCATTGCTTGAACACCTAGCCAAGGAAGGCCATAAAGCAAGTTTGTCCAAATTGCAGTTTGTTAAACAAGCGGTTCACTTCTTAGGCCATGACATCTCAGCTGAAGGTAAGAAACTGTCCACAGATAGTCTCAGCAATCCAGAAAATCCCCAAACCTGTAATGAGAACAGGTACTTTCATTTTTGGGTATGTGCTCTTATTGTAGAACATTTATTCCTAACTACTCATTGTTGGAAGCACCCTTTAGAGACATAGTTTACACTACCAATGCAGCTGCTAGCACACCCCTGACATGGACCCTGGAAGCAGAAAAGGCCTTCCAGGATTTGAAACTAGCATTGCAAACCACCCCAACATTAGGTCTGCCAGACCCACTCAAACCTTTTGTTCAAACTGTTGATGAAAAGAATGGCTGTATGACCTCTGTTCTTTTGCAGAAACATGGAGACAGACTTAGGCCAGTAGCCTACTTCTCTGGGAAACTGGACCCTGTGGCAGCAGGTCTTCCCCTCTGCCTCAGAGCTGTAGTAGCAGTTGAAAAGGCTGTGGCAGCCTCCTGAGATCTGGTAGGGTACTCTAAATTGACCTTTTTTGTCCCACATGCAGTCTCCATGCTTCTGCTAGAACAGAAAACTTCACACTTGTCAACACAACAGTGGCTAAGATATAACATGGTCCTGCTTGACATGCTGAACATAACAGTAAAACATTGTACTGTCCTTAACCCCACTACTTTGCTCCCTACAGAGGAGGACAGTGAACCACATGACTGCATGACACTTACTAACCAATTATGTTCCCCTAGGTTGGACCTCAAGGATGAACCACTCACGAATCCAGACATGATTCTGTATGTGGATGGGTCAGCATCATGACACCCAGAAACAGGTAAAAATCAAGTGGGCTATGCTGTAGTTTCAGACAAATAATTAATCACAGTGGGAATTACCTAGTCACTTGTCAGTTCAAGCAGCAGAGCTATATGCCTTGATAGAAGCATGTAAACATGCAACAAGTAAATCAGCCACTATCTACACAGACAGCAGATATGCCTTTGGTGTAGTACATGACTTTGGCACAGTCTGGAAACAGAAACTTCCTGACCAGCTCAGGCACACACATGGCCCACCACAAGCTTGTTTCTGACCTGCTGGATGCTGTCCTACTCCCATCTGCTCTTGTTATATGCAAGTGTGATGCACATACTAACAAATCTGATCCAGTCTCTCTAGGTAATGCACAAGATGATGCAGCAGCAAAACAGGCAGCCACAAGGACCCCAACTTCATTAATGCTTTCAACTAACCCTTCTACACCTACCTTACAGGTTTCTGACCTCCAGCAGCAGGCCACAGCAGAGAAAAAGGCTTTGTGGCAGAAAGAAGGGTGTAGTATTAAAGATGGGGTCTGGGCAAGCCTAGATGGATGACCTTGTCTCCCCAAATACATGTTTCCATATTACACTAAGTTGACACATGGGAAAGACCATGTGTCAAAAGGGGGAATGTTAGCAGCAGTAACAAAACATTGGTTCACTAAAGGATTCTCTAATTACACTCAATTTTTGTCAAAAATGTCTTGTATGTATATAACACAATGTAGGACGAGGACTAAAACTAGAGCAGGCCGCGTAGTTTTGTAGATTTGACCATCTACAAATGGACTTCATTGAACTCTCACCTAGTGAGGGGAAAAGGTATTGCTTGGTGATGGTTGATATGTTCTCCAAGTGGATAGAAGTTTTCCCTACAGCAAAACAGAACTCAGACACGGTGGCCAAGGCCCTCCTACGAGATATCATTCCCTGATGGGGCATTCCAAGGAAGATTTCCAGTGATAATGGCACACCATTTATAAGTCAGGCATTAAAACAATTGGGTAACTATCTGGGAATAGACTTAAGACAACACTGTGCATACCACCCTGCTAGTGGAGGAGCAGTAGAAAGGGAGAATGGGACATTGAAGAATAAACTGAGCAAATGCTGTGCTGAAACAGGACTAGGGTGGACAAAGGTCCTACCCATAGTATTAACGCACATGAGAATGAGAAAAAGACCAAAGCATGGTTTAAGCCCCTTTGAGATATTGTTTAGAAGGCCCCCAAACAAAGGGATAGGTCCAATTACACCAGGATGCCCTGGCATGTCCTTATGTGATGTTGAATTACTGTGCAACCCTCTCTTCTGCTCTGAATATTATTCACAAACAGGTGAGGGTAGCCTTACCAGTTCTGGTGCTGGGACCACTGCATGACCTGAAACCTGGTGACTGGGTGGTGATAAAGGACTTCAGAAGGACAAAGTGGAACAAGCCCAGGTGGATGGGACCATCCCAAGTGCTGCTCACCACACAGTCAGCTGTAAAGGTGGACAACAGAGCCACGTGGGTACACGCCAGCCACTGCAGAAGAGTACCTGAACCAACAGACAAGCAGCACAAGGAGGGCCTGGTACAGGAAGGAGATTAAGACAGCATTCAAGAAGCCCTCAGGGGGCCTTGTCACACTGAGTGGACACTCTGCTATCAAGAGGCCCTTAGGGGGACCAGTGAAAATGAGCAATGACACATCCACACACACAGCCACATGATAGACTCTGTATTCCAACACATTTTTCATTCTGTACCTAATTGTGAACCTCACACACAGTATAAGTGGTATTTGGTAGCTTGTCCAGTAACAGAGATTAATACACGTATTACAGGAGCAGTGTCTGGCACCACAGGTACTCCAGGTGGCAGACTTCTCAGCTGTAAAGATAAGATAGAAAGAGATCAAACTGTTAACTGGGTCCATGACATATTGACTGATAATACCAATCACATGGTGGTAGCTGAAAGAATACATTCTGATTACACATACACTAGTGTACAATACCTAGCTGATTTAGTTGATGGGACTAAGTGCCTTAGGCATAGAGACTTCTATAGAAAACACCCAACACCACGTAGTTCGTTGACTGACTATTGCCACAGACTGGACAGTAACCAGTAGGTGAACTCTGTATGCTCAGGTACTGGCTGCCAGTCAAACACCTGTGTGTAGCTTTTGGACATACAAATCATTGCAATAAGTGCTACCCTGACAAAAGTGACTCATCCTCTGCTGCAGGTGCCCTGCTCATCGACTAGCTATGGCATGGCAAGGGCTAGTTCTCCTAACAGTCATGTTGCTGGGACAAACGATACTGGGAGGGGGGGCAAAACATCGGTCTCACCAGTGAGGGAACCATGGTGAACAGAACGAAGGTGGAGATATGCTGTCCCACTCCCTTGGGTGTTGGTTCTAATACCTATCTATGTCAGTCCCCATGTGGAAGTTGTGATTGGCACCTGGTTATGGCATCCACGGGATCCTCTGTGGCATATGGGGGCTCAAGGTTCTCAGTAACACAAGCCCAACAATCAACAGGAGGTAGATATGGCCCAACCACATTCACGACAAACCCAGTGTTACCTGGGGATGCAGGAGGGTATTATTGCACCTAAGAGCTGCCTGGGGTGGACAGGTACACCCCCATTTTCCATTTAACCATCACGGTCATCAGCGTAAGTGCTCTTATTCCATTTACAGATACAGATGACCCCGAGGATGAAGGAGTAATTAACCTCATCTTCCCTAGTCATGGCAATTCAAAGGTGAAAATTGAGTTCTCAGTGTGATGGTAATGTAGCATGCACCTTAGCTGTCTTGCATAAAGAAGAATCTGGTATAAATGGCGAATATTGGATCTGTTGTGCCTTAAGCGCCCATTGGCAGACCACACCTATTACATACTCCATGATTTCTAATTTGACTGAAAAGAGACACACTGTTCCACTTTCAGTGGTAATACTCTTGACCTATGGCCATCAGTTGTCTAATAACATAACCCTATCAGACTCAGAAATTCAGGCCAATGAAACTGGCACCCCTGAAGGCTAAGGCTACTTGGAGATCCCATGGAAATGAGGTGACACATGTATCTGTTCAAATAACCCTAATGGCCCACAGGTAGGGACATCTAAATGTAGGACATTAATCTTGGCCAATCTAATGTCCAATCTGTGCCAGGCTATGCAGCTGAACGAAACAGTCACCTTCCAGTGTAACCTAACCCTTACCTCAGCACCTAGCATCATGTGAGCATGCGGGTGCAAGGCCTATCATGAGTTGCCACCTGACTGGCACGGATGTTGTTATCCTGTGGCAGTCTTACCTAAACTCACAATGTATTAGCTTCCAAACAGCGATCGCCAATCTCACCATATCAAGAGGCGTTCATTAGACCAAAATCCTGAGATGCCTAGTTGGTACCAAAGTTACCACCTTTGGGATCCCTGGACTGGACCTGTTGCCTCTACAGGTTGGCCCCTTCTTCCTGGCGGGGGAGCAGCCGCGTTATTCAATAAGCTTAATGGTTTGGCATGGCAAATGAAACTGAATCAGCTCTCACCTCCATCGACAGCAAGCTCGTCACCCTGCACTCTGCAGTTATACAACACAGATTGGCATTGGACACTCTCCTGGCAGAGAAGGGTGGCGTATGCAAACTGCTTGGTACATCGTGTTGTTTCTATATTCCAGACTCGCATCAGAATTTGACCACTGTAGTTGCTCACATGCACGCAGCAATCAGTACCCCTCTCCCAGCTGATAGTTCATGGTTCTCATGGTGGCAGACAATCTTAGGAGGGTGGGGGACCTGTGTGCTGACTGTTTGTGTACCAGTGGTAATTTTCATAGTATTGTTACTTCTCCTAGCTCCATGCATACTCTCATTGTTCCATCAATGCCCAGTGAGATCAGTACAAACCATCACCCTTGAGCAACTCCTCTTAGTTGACAAGTGCGCATCTTCAGGTGACTATGATCCATACAATGACCAACCTGACTTGTATCCCAAACCAGGTTGGGTTCCAGACCCCCCCAGAACCATGATGAGAAGAAAGAAACCAAAACAGACTTCATGTAAAAACTGTTAAAATGTTATCACGTTGTCTATTATCACTCAAATGAGGATGGGTTCCCTTTTGAGTCTGGTTCCTCTCAAGGTTTCTTCCTTATGTCGTCTGAGGGAGTTTTTCCTTGCCACCATCGCACTCATTGGGGATAGATTAGGGATAAAATTAGCTCATATTTTAAGTCGTTCAAATTCTGCAAAGCTGCTTTGCGACAATGTTTATTGTTAAAAGCGCTATACAAATAAACTTGACTTGACTACTGGCCATTTGAAAGACACACAGAGACACATTAATAGACAGCCAGTAATTAGACAAAGATGTAACTCATCACGTGTTAACTGTTGGTTCAGCCTGACACCTTGCTCTCATAATGCTCGACCACACCCTCATTGCCACAGGTACTTTTAAGAAATGAAAGTTTTGAATAGGCTTGCTCACTGGGGATAGATTAGGGATAAAATTAGCTTATGTTTAAAGTCATTAAAATTCTGTAAAGCTGCTTTGTGACCATGTCTATTGTTAAAAGTGCTATAAAAATAAACTTGACTTGACATTTCAATCATGCGGAAAAGAGGTGCAAATGGCACATCATAGTTTCATATTTTCGACAGCTAAATGAAAATAGGACAGAAGAGCCAGAAAGAGAAGAAACCGAAGTTTGAAGTAGGCCTAAGTTTAAAGGTGCTACTCAAGATTGTGGCATTTGTGCAGCAAATGCAGTCTGCATGGGGTTTTTGTTAGGGTGAGCTAGGAATTGAACCCAGGTCGCTGGTGTAGTAACCCAGCAAACACCCATTAGGCTAAGCAGAGGGATGACGCAAGTGCAGAGGAGTAAGAAAACTAAGGTTTAATAAAGTTTATTTGCCAAAGCTCAGAAGTCCAGAAAAAAAATCCACAGCTTGGGATGAAACAAAAATCCACAAAGGAAAAATATCGGCCAGACAGGTAAATCCAAACACACAGAAGACAAAAGAAAAAATACCCAAAAGTTCCAAGAGTTGAAAAAAATCCAAAACCAAGGAAGAGAAGGCAAAAATCCAAATGCACAGAAGATACAAAAGGCAAAGTTCCAAGTAACAAAAAATAGTCAAAATGTCCCAAAGAGCAACTACCAAAAACAAAGGACTAAGGCACATAATACACAAGAGACTAACCATAAAACAACACAAAGACTCAGTGACTAGCAGGACAAAATGGGGTAGTATAAATACCCAAAGTAATTGAACACATGACCAGGACAAAATTGGCAATTAAGACAAGGTGGGGCAAAAGGCACATGAAAAACAAAGAAGCACATGGCTGACAAAACAAAAACACAAACCCCCTAGCTGTCAAAACAAACATGACATGGTAAAGATATAATAGCGGCCTCTAGAGGCCAAGATAGTCCCAAAACCTAACAGTTTTATTATAATTTATTATTATTTTTTAACTGCAACAGAACTCCTTTAAAATTTTGGTTGGTGGTGTTCTGGCAGTGATTCAGGTAATAAAACAGCATTGTTATATACTACATTGTTGTCAGATGATGACTTTATTTATTGCTTATGTGAACCCCATGTCCCAAATCACAGTATCACAGACCTCCACATGTTGTAGGAACCTTTTCAACCATGTTAACAGTAAAAAGTGACCATGTCAGTACCACCATAAAATGCTCCTAAAAGTCACCAGATGCCATCAAATGGGCTCCCTTTTTTTCAAAAGTTTCCAAGGGAGGCTCTTCAGACCCCCTCCCAATGATGGGGGGGGGGCCCTCTTGTACTCTCCCAGGCCATGCAGGGTGTGGCCACCCAAAAGTTAGGGCTTTATTTTAATCCTGGGGAGAACACTGAAGTTCTGTGGTGTCTGATGGTGAGCCACTCAAAGTTCATAACTCTGGAAAATTACTGATCTAACGCTGTGCAGTAGCTGATGTAAGTGTCTGTTTGATGCAATAATGTGGCAAGGTGCATAAAGTATTATTAAGACATGTTTTAAATCCATCCATCCATTTTCTTCTGCTTATCTGAAGTTGGGTTGTGGTAGTAGCAGGCTAAGCAGGGCATTCCAGGTGTCTCTCTCCCCAGCAATGCTTTCCAGTTCCTCCTGGGGGATCCCAAGGTGCTCCCAGGCCAGATGAGATATGTAATCTCTCCAGCGTGTTCTAGATCTACCCCAAGGTCTCCTCCCAGTTGGACATGCCTGGAAAACCTCCAAAGGAAGGTGCCCAGGAGGCATCCTAATCAGATGCCCGAACCACTTCAGCTGACTCCTTTCGACATGAAGGAGCAGCGGCTCTACTCCGAGATCCATCCAGATGTCTGAGCTCCTAACCCTATCTCTGAGGGTGAAACCAGCCACCCTCTGGAGAAAGGTCATTTCAGCCACCTGTATCCGTGATCTACCAAAGCTACCCACAGCTCATGACCATAGGTGAGGGTTGGGACGTAGATTGACTGACTGGTAAATCAAAAGCTTTGCCTTCCAGCTCAGCTCCTTCTTCACCACAACAGACCAGTACAATGCCCGCATTATTGCTGATGCCACCCCAATCCACCTGTCCATCTCATGCTCCATTTTGCCATCACTCGTCAACAAGACCCCGAGATACTTGAACTCCTTCACTTGGGGCAGCAACTCACTCCCAACCCAGAGGGAGCACTCCACCATTTTCCAGCAGAGAACCATGGCCTCAGACTTGGAGATGCTGATTCTCATCTTGGCTGCTTCACTCTTGGCTGCAAACCATTCCAGTGCTTACTGAAGGTCATGCTCTGAAGAAGCCAACAGAAGCAAATCAACTGCAAAAAGCAGAGGTGCAATTCTGAGGTTCCCAAACTGGACACCCTCACCCTCAACTCCCTGAGCTTGCCATAACTTGGTTGTTTCTTGTTTGATGGTGCGAGTGTGGTCCTTGTTTGCATTCTTAAAGTGACCATTCACAAGGAGCTGCTCAGCAATTCAATTAGCTGTTACCAGGCATTTATATGGTTTGGAGCTTCTGCCAGTAAGGTGGTTACAGGTCTTCCAGGCCTGCCTGCTGGAGTGGGTGAAGTAAATTTTTTGGACCATCTCCTCCCATCTCTCTTTGCGCTTTCTGTCCAGATAGTGTGTGAGCAGTGATGCTTTAACAGCTGTCTCTTCACCTGATTCAGCATGCAGGAAGTCATTATAGTGTGACTCACACTCCTCATCCCATGTAGGGATATTACAATGACAATACCCACATGGAATGATGCTCTTAGCTGCCTTGGTAAAGAGTTTACAGAGGGCTAAATAGGTGTGATCCAAGTCAGAGGTTGTAGGACTTGCAGATAGACCAGAAATGTAGGGAATTTATCTGAGAAACTCAGGAGGATCTTCTACAAACACAACATTCCAGTACATTTCAGACCCAGTAACACCCTGAAGCAGAAACTGGTCCACCCTAAGGACAGAATACCCGGACACAAACAGGACAATGTAGTGTATGCAATCCAGTGCAGTAAGGATTGCATGGGCTCGTATATTGGGGAAACAAAACAACCACTATACAGGCGCTTGGCTCAACACAGGAGAGCCAGCTCCTCAGGCCTGGACTCGGCTGTCTACATTTATCTTAACAACAAAGGACACTCATTTCAGGATTGTAACGTACGCATTTTAGCCAGAGAGGATCGTTGGTATGTGCGAGGAGTTAAAGAAGCCATTTTTGTCAACCTGGAATGGCCATCACTGAACAGAGGTGGGGGTCTAAGACATCATTTATCAACCATCTACAATGTGGTCTTGGACACTCTTCCCAGACGGCTGGGTGTACGCCAGGACCCAGCTGTTTTTGGTGACTCACAGGAGGACAGAGAGTCAGATTGCCATTGATCACCCTAACGGGCAATCCTTTGATCACCCTAATGACTCACCGTTCACACCCAGCCTCCAGTGACCCACACCAACATGATGCCTCAGTGACACCTTAGATGAGCTGGTCATCAGAACTCTGATTCTGATCCAGGAGAGGATAAATATCTGATACTCCCTATTAGTCAGACAGAACTGAGGAAGCCTTTTGGACGAGAGGTGAAAAGTTTTCAAGAATCTTCAAGCAAATCCAGTTGCCCATTTCTACCACCCAGAGCTTTTCAATCATTCACTAGCCCAGCACTCCATCCCTGCCCTCTGGAAGTCTTCCATCATCTGTCCTGTACCCAAAAACACAAAACCCACCTGCAAGAATGACTTTTGTCCAATAGCATTGACATCAGTAGTGATGAAGAGCTTTGAGAGGCTCATTCTCACTAAACTGCAGGTGGATGTGTGTGCGACCACTGACCCACTTCAGTTTGCTTATAGGAAGGACAAAGGCATAAATGATGCAGTTTTTACACTGCTGCATAGTGTTCACATGCACCTGGACAAACCAGGGAGCCTCGTCAGGCTGGTGTTTTCAAGTGCATTTAATACGCTGCAGCCTCACATCATGGGCCACAAGCTCCAGAAACTGGGTGTCAGTCCACCCCTGACTCTGTGGTTTCTCTCTTTCAGACAGACGGCAGTGGGTGAGAATTAACGGCCACTGCAGCTCAGTCCGAACCATCCCAACAGGAAGCCCCCAAGGTTCTGTGATCTCCCCTGTCCTGTTCACACTATACACCAATGACTGCAGTAGTGCCAATCCAGATATGATGTATCTGAAGTATTCTGACAACACAGTTATTGTGGACACTTCCAACTTAACGCAATGACTGCATTCTGTGATGGATAACTTCTCACTCTGGTGTAAGGAGAATTACCTGAATCTAAACATCTCCAAGACCAAGGAGATGGTCATAGATTTCAGGTGCTCTGCCACCAGTCTCCCTGCTCTTCAAGTAGACGGCCAAACAATTGAGAGGATGGAGGAGTATAAATATCTTGGCTCCATCATTGACCATCAGCTGACATTTAAAAACAACACCAATCACATCTTTAAGAAATGTCAACAACATCTGTACTTTCTTCACAAGTTGCGATGGCTGCAGGTCAATAAGTCCATTCTACAAGCATTTTACAACTGCTTTATTCAATCCACCCTCACCTTTGGCATCTTGGCATGGTTTGGCTCCCTGAGTGAGTTGAACAAGGGCCCTTTAAATAGAATCATCAAGATGTGTGCAAAGGTTATTGGACAACCTCAGACGACCCTTTCAGCCATATTTGAGAAACAAGCCATCAGGAAAAGTAAATTAATTGCATCTGACCCCACTTTCAATTTGAACAACCACTTTGTTCTCGCACCCTCTGGGAGGAGATTTCGGTTCAAGCCCTTAAAAACTAAGCGAGCCATGTCTACTTTTGTACCAGCATCCATCAGACTGTTGAACACACAAAAGGACCTTTCTCACATGCACACACATCACTAGTTTTTAAGCATTTCTATTTTTATTGAGTATTCATTGTGAATATTAGGGTGATTAGTATATACTGCATGTATGTTTGCCAAACCACAAATGACATTATCTTGATCTTGATCAGTGTGCGAGTTTCGTGACTTGGCCAACCTGCTTTATGGTTTTACCAGGAACTGAGTGCTATGCTGCTATTCCTAGCACAACCTATCCTTTCGATTGAGCATGTTTTTTTTTCTCTAGAACAGCTCTCTCTGGTATTTGTTTGCTCTCTAGTTCTGTCTTCCTTGTCTGTCAGACCAGCAGTCTCTGTGCTCCATGTTCAGGCATTGTTTCTGAGTCTTCTTCAGCATCTGACTTGGCCTGGGATATCTTCATGAATCTCAGTTTTGTGTGTTTATTTGACTAGTGGCTGAAATATGTCACTACACTAAGCCTAAAATAGGTCCAATAACAATATTTCTTGTGTCTATACAGTACCAGTCAAAAGTTTGTACACCCCTGCTCATTCATAGGTTTTTCTGTATTTGGACAATTTTCTACATTGTAGAACAAAACTGAAGACATCAAAACTATGAAATAACATCTGGAACATGTATATGGAATTATGTGGTAAACAAAAAAGTGTTAAACAAAATATATGCTTAAAATTTTAGATTCTTCAAAGTATCCACTGTTTACATTGATGATGCTTTGCATACTATTGGCATGATCTTAACCAGCTTCATGAGTTAATCACTTGGAATGCTTTTCAATTAACAGGTGTGTCTCATCAAAAGGTAATTAGTGGACAAGTTTCTTACCTTCTGAATGTGTTTATCATTCATACAGTAATAGTAAATAATATACAGTAAATAGTCCTATTCCATAACTGTGGTAATCCATATTATGTCAAGAACCAAACAACTAAGTAAAGAGAAATGACATCCATTATTACTTTGACATGAAGTAACCTTTTAATTAATAAAAACAAAGAAAAACATTGAATTGGGTGTGTTCAAACTAAATTTTGACTGGTGTGTGTGTGTGTGTGTGTGTGTGGACTGCAACCCTGCTGTAACAAACTCTTTTTTTTTTTAACTATGAACTTTCGCACATCACGAACCAAGTTTGTGTCCCTGCCTTTTGTGACAATGAGTCTTAAAAAAAAATCATCACTGAGCCATGCACGCCTCTTCCCCCAGAGACAAACAATAAGTAATCAAGTCTGCAGTCAAGTTAACAATATGTGTTAACACCGTAAAACAAAGGCTTAATGAGCCTCGCTTTGGTGTCGATCAAAGGATCATTAAAAGGAAAAAAAATAGCTGCTGACACCATTGTTATTTTAGCACATGAATGAAATGAATGGTGAAGATTTAAGGCCAATTTATGCTGACAACCCAGTCTTCGCAGACGGCGTCGCAGACGGCGTCTGTGTAGCCCCCCCACCTTCGCAGATGCTCTGCGCACACCTCCCAAAATTTGTGACCACTGCAGACCGCCTCGCAGACAGCGTCGCAGACAAAAGGGCTCTGATTGGTCCACTCTATATCCACTGTACACGCACTTCCGCTTCCCTGCTTCCCCGGTTTGTTTTGTTTTCACGACCGCCATTTTTAAAAACACGAGCGAAGATGGAGCAGCACGAAGAGCGGTTGATCGAGGAAGTGAGGAAGTATGTGCATCTATACGACTCCAATTCAAGTCATTATAAGGACAGCGCATACTCCAATAATTCGTGGAGGGAGATATCCCAGAATCTGGGCATGGACTCGATCGAGTGCGCGAGGAGGTGGAAGAATCTGCACGACAAGTTTGTTCAGCAGCAAAAGGCAATGATGACCAAAAAGAGCGGGGATCCGGGTGGGAAAAGGGTCCCACCTTTTTACATTTTTATGTCCTGGCTGGAGCCTTACGTAAAGCATAGGAAAACATCCTCAAATTTCCCTTCAGAGGTAAATATCGTATCACTTTTTACTTTATCATGTGCCTAGCCAGGTAGAATGAGTGAGCTAGCTTGCTAGCTAGCTGGAGTGAGTGAGCACGTCTACCCCCTGCCTCACCATAGCGAGGTACTATCCTTTGTTTTCGTGGCACAGATAGTGCTTCTTGTAGTTTGAACAAAAAAAAACAAGATAATGTTTGGTGAATGTGGTGCCAATGCTCTGTGTTTTGAGTTTGGGTAAAGAAATACGAAGCTACAGTAGCCAAGCTTCCCAGATATAATGCTGTGTACATGCGGCACGCAGTGCCTGCAGTTTGTGAAAACAAAAGGCAGGTTATCATTTGTGTATTGTTATGCCAATGCTTGTATTTCCAGTTTCACCAGTACCATAGCGAGTGTAGTGACTGGATGAGAATATGGCAAACAATGTGTACTACATTTCACTTGTGCAGTGGTGCTATTCATGCATCTACACTATAGCATGATCTGTACAATGACCAGCTACATAGACAATGACCAATTGATTGATTGTTTTTCGTTAACAGGCACAGTCATCACAGGAGACAGACTCCAGTTCTGGTTCCTCTTCGCCCACTCGGACCCTGGAGTCATTGTATGCCTCCCAGCCTGTGCCTTCCACCTCAGCTGTGCTCTCTGTGCACTCTACACTGCTGTGCCCTGTGCCCCCTGCCTCACCAACTGTGACTGTATCTACAGCACGTCTGCCCCCTGCCTCACCAGCTGTGGCCGAGTCTCCAGCACGTCTGACTCCAGCCTCACCTGCTCCGTCTGTGCAGCTAGCGCCCCAGCGAGTGGCGGCCAGACACTGCAAACGCAGGCGCACAGAGGACTCTGGTCTTCAGCCGGACATACAGACACACTTGGACCGACTGGTTGAAAGTTGGCAGATGCTGCAAAGCAGTCTGGTGCATGATGACTGCTCTTCCTTTGCAACACTGTGTGCGGACCTGCTGAGGAAGATCCCAGAGGGCAGAAGGGAGGAGCTCACGAGGAACCTCCTCAATCTGGTTTACGATGAAGTGGCTCGGGTACGGGCAGAGGCATGGGCACAGGCACAGAACTGACAGGATCAGTGTTTAAATTTTTTTCACCATTTTTACACCATGCCACTTTATTTTCATCTGTTTACATTTTCAGAATTTATTTGCATTTTCAACATTGTCATTTTGCCTTTTTAAACCAGTTATACATTATATTTTGTTGTTACTGTTGTATTTGCCTTTTTACCCCTTGCCACTTTTTCTATTTACATGTTCAGAATTTATTTGCAATATTATTTCCCTTTTTACACCTTATTTATACATTATAGTTTGTTGTTATATATAGTTTATATTTTGCTGCTACTGTTCTATTTGCCTTTTCACACCATGCCACTTTATTTTCATTTATTTGCATTTTCAACATTGTCATTTCCCTTTTTAAACCTTAAGTTATACATTATATATACACATTATAGTTTTATATTTTGTTGTTACTATTTTGTTGTTACTATTTTGTTGTTACTGTTCTATTTGCCTTTTTACCCCTTGCCACTATTTCTATTTTCATCTAATGTTCAGAGTTTATTTGCATTTGCAATATTTCCCTTTTTACACCTTATAAATTATAGTTTGTTGTTACTGTTCTATTCGCCTTTTTACACCATGCCACTTTATTTTCATCTATTTACATGTTCAGAATTTATTTGCATTTGCAATATACATTGTTAGTTTATTTTGTTGTTAGAATAGTAACAACAAAATATAAGCTATAACAATGTATATTGCAAATGCAAATAAATTCTGAACATGTAAATAGATGAAAATAAAGTGGCATGGTGTAAAAAGGCAAATAGAACAGTATTTGCCTTTTTACACCTTGCCACTTTATTTCTATTTTCCTTTTTTTATCTATTTACATGTTCAGAATTTCTATTTGCATTTTTTATTTTGCACACTGTCATTGTTGTACATTGTTATTTTTGTTATTTGCCTTTTTACTCCTCGTCATTGCTCTTTGGAAAATAAAAACAAATCTTTTTGGAAAAGGTGTCTTTATTATTCTGAAATACCAATTTGTAAAAGTCAACCCACGGAAATGTTATCACATCTGATCATCAGAACTGTCTTTTCTGTAACATCATACAAAGAATATTAAAGTTGAGGTCATTTATGAGGCCCATCACTCCCCAAGTGTGCCACGAGTCACCATCTCGTTCTGCCATGGCACAGATCCATTTTCATTCTGGAAGAAAGACATGAGGTCATTCCTCACAGCCATAGATGCTCTGGTGGCGCGGGCTCTGGACATCCTTGATGGGTCAACAGGCTCCATGTTGGAGTCCCCGGTGACTTCAGCTCGCCACTCACCAGGGCTCACAGACCCAGCTCTGTCCATGTCTGCAAAGCTGGCCGGTATGTACCGGGACTCCTGGCTTGCCACCTCGTCTGTGTGGGTGAGGTAGTTGTGCAGCACCACACAAGCCTTCACCACATGCACAACTTTGTCAGGGAGAAACTCCACTGGCCGTCCAAGAATCCTCCACCTTGCAGCCATGATGCCAAAGGTGTTTTCAATCACCCATCTGGCCCTGCTGTGTCGGTAATTGTAGATTTGCTTGTCTCGTGACAGATTCGTTCCTGCATTGAGGGAGGGGAGACAATGAAACACTCATTATTGCACTGCATGTAGATTGTAGAACATTCAATTTTACTTTTGTTTACATGGCGTAGACGGTCACTGCAATCATGGCTATAACATAATTTAGCATTCCACTTGTTAACATAGAAGGCATCAGGAAATGCAGTAGACCATTGAAGAATTGTTTCAGTTTACATAGCAGACACGGTCACACATACCTTGAAATGGTCGCATGAGATTGCAGTGGAGGGGGAAAGCAGCGTCACCCACAACAACATATGGTATCTTGACCGTGGTCCCGGGAAGGTCAGCTGGTGGGGGCAGGTTCAGTTTGTGGTCGAGGAGCAAGGACCCAAAGGTACTTTCCCAGAACACCCCACCATCGCTCTCACGTCCGTAGGCTCCGACGTCCACCATTGTGAAACGATACCTTGCGTCACACAGCGCCATCAACACAATGGAGTGGGAGCCTTTATAGTTGAAATAATCGCTCCCTGCTCGCGGCAGAGCCTTGATGGTGACGTGTTTTCCATCGATACTTCCCACACAATTTGGGAAATTCCACAGTCTCCAAAAGTCAGCTGTGATATTTTCCCACATGGCTGTTGTGGGACATGGTAGAAATTCTGGCTGCAGTGCCATCCACAATGCTTGGCACACCTCGGACAATATCAGCGACACTGTGCTAGACGCTAGCTTGTAGCTTGATGCGATGGTCTGCTGGTTTGCACCCGAAGCCAAAATACGCAGCGCCACTGCCAATCTTTGGGGAACATCCACGGGTAAACTGTATGTCATCTGGTGTTGGATGAGGGGCTGTAGACGGCGAACAAGCTCGTCAAACCGACCCGCGGACATCCTGAAATATCTGAAATGCATTTTGTCGTCGTCTCTCAGAGGCCGAACGAGTGTGGCAAATCCTCCAGTTGTTCCCCGAGACTCATTCAGCCCACCTTCTACGGCGCTTCCTTCGCCTCTCTGCCAGCTCCTGCACCAGGAGTGTTTCGATTTCTAGATCCTTCAGCTGTATCTCGATCAAAGTGCGGACTCGTCCAGTCGCCATTGTTGTTGGTGTTGAATGACCTGTTGTTCAGTAACCGGAAGATAAACACTCACTAACCACACCCACCAGCTACTCCTAGCGATTTCGCGACTTTGCGCCCCCTTGCATTGTGGCAGTGAATAACATCGCGCACGCCTATACACGTCTATACTCCCCGCTCAACGATAAATTACAACTGTCTGCGAAAAGCTATCTGCGAAAGCCTTGTCGCAAGAGCATGCAGAGGCCTTTAGAAAATGCAGCGAGTCAGTTGGTGGACATTGACAACAATACACCGGTAACTTCCATCATTTTCATAACAGACAAAGAACTCGTCACCTCCATTCTTTAACATTATGGGCATTTAGCAGATGCTCTTATCCAGAATGACTTACAACATACCCAGAGCAGCCTGGGTAGCAGTTGGTGGTTAGGTGCCTTGCTCAAGGGCACTTCAGCCATTCCTACTGGTCCAGAGAATCAAACCAGCAACCTTTTGGTCCCAAAGCTGCTTCTCTAACCATAAGGCCATGACTTCCCCTCATTCATGATCCTTTAACTCAGTCACTGATTTACGATATTGACTTGGAAGGAGAAATTCACTATAAGGAGAATGTGCCTAAAATTAAAGCAGTCCAGGATTACAAGTTTCTTCAGCTAGTAAAACTGATGGGACAATACTGGAGTATCATACTGTAACAATTTGTATGCTGAGGCAATGAAAAACTGGGAGACAGGTGCGACCGGTCAGATGCATTTTTTAAATATGTATCTTTTGGTTTTCAGTGACTTTAGGTTTTGCTAACACACACACAACACGTGTTGGGGAACACAGCTCTATCTCTCATTACTGGCCATTTGAAAGACACACAGAGACACATTAACAGACAGCAAGTAATTAGACAAAGATGTAACTCATCACGTATTACCTGTTGGTTCTGCCTGACACCTTGCTCTCATAATGCTGTCACAATGCTCGACCACACCCTCACTGCCACACGTCTCTCATCTCATTATCTCTAGCCGCTTTATCCTTCTACAGGGTCGCAGGCGAGCTGGAGCCTATCCCAGCTGACTACGGGCGAAAGGCGGGGTTCACCCTGGACAAGTCACCAGGTCATCACAGGGCTGACACATAGACACAGACAACCATTCACACTCACATTCACACCTACGGTCAATTTTAGAGTCACCAGTTAACCTAACCTGCATGTCTTTGGACTGTGGGGGAAACCGGAGCACCCGGAGGAAACCCACGCGGACACGGGGAGAACATGCAAACTCCACACAGAAAGTCCCTCGCCGGCCCCGGGGCTCGAACCCAGGACCTTCTTGCTGTGAGGCGACAGCGCTAACCACTACACCACCGTGCCGCCCACTGCCACACGTACTTTTAAGAAATGAAAGTTTACAATATTTGCATTATTTTTATGACATTTAAAAGAGTGACTTATTTCCTTTACTTCACAAATATGTAAAAGAATTAAGTTATAAATATAAATTAAACACAGTTGGTTTTGTTTAATGTAAGAGTGAGTGTTTGGTGTGACAAGTGGCTCCATTTCAATATTACAAACTTTTCGGGATAAGGCACTATTTGGATGGCCCCCAAGGAGTTCATTATAGTGTAGTGTAGTGTGTGTGTTTTATTTATATATATATTTATATATATATATATATATATATATATATATATATATATATATATTCTGTCCCTGGGTTTGTACTTATTAGTGCCTGTTATATTGTAAGATACTGCCACCTAATGGTGAAGTTAGGTATCATTTCAGTCAAGTGACTTATGCCGCTTTTCCACTACAAACGCGGCTGAGTCGGGCTGAGCCGTGCCGTGCTGAGTCGAGCTGAGCGGGGCTGTTGGAGTTGCATTTCGACTACAACCGCGCTGAACCGTGCTGGCTGGAAGTGGGTGGACACATTGGGTGGAGTTAGTGAAAGTGGGTGGACGTCAGGTGATGTCGTTAAGCAGCGCAAACAGTGACATCAGTGAGCTTTTAAGCGGTAGTCTCACGACCCGAATAGTAAACAATAAACATGGAGGACATGGAGTCGTTAGTGTTGCTGGTCTTGGTGCTGTGGCGTGTTGTCACCGACAATGCCAACAGATACTGGCAAGAGCGTATAGATGAGGCGAGGCGCATAAGGCTTCAGAAATTCTCGTAATTCGTAATTATTCTTCTTCTGGGTTTGCGGTGTTTACAGATCCCAGCGCGCTCGCGGGGCGTGTGTGGGCATGTGAGGACACTCCTCCTCACCAATCGTTGCACAGGGGAGTGTCTCCTCACACCCCCAGCCTCACTCGGCACGGTTTGGCTCGCTTCAGCCCTACTCCAAAACGGTGCGAGTTTTAGGGGCTAAGCAGGGCTGAAGCGAGCTGAGTCGTGCTGGTTTTTGGTAGTCGAAACGCGAGCCGTGTCGGGCTGAAGTGAGCTGAAGCGAGCTGAAGTGAGCTGAAAAAGGGTAGTGGAAAAGGGCCATTAGTTCAGTTTAGTCATAGTCATTTGGGCAGATGGTGAAAGATCATGCGTTTCCTGTTACTCGCTGTGCTCGATTGATGCAGGACAATCTGTGAGCTTATAACATAGCTAAGTTCAGCTGCATGTATTAATGTAACTTTATGTTTGTGATTGCGTATGAGGCTAAATGCAGAGAAAGTTGTGCTAGCTAGCAATCCTGAGAAACTTAGCACTGAACTAACAGGTTGCTTTTGTTTAACTTTAATGAAACACTGATAGTTGAAATAGGCCTACTGATTAGCTTTGACAGTGTATTTGAATGGGTAAAGAATGAAAGCACTGTAGACTGAAATATATCTTTATTTTGTATTTTTTTTTTCAGTTTCACAAAATTTATGGTTCGAGTAAACGTCCTGAAAGCTCCTTCAGACTCCTGGACCATTTTGTTTAGCTCGCTGTCTAGGCTGTGTAGGGTCACATAGCTGAGGGCAGAAGAAAATTTTACACGGTCGTGCGAAGATATGAAATTTATCTTTGAGTGGTGAACATACTCATGAGTGAGCTTAAATATTTTGCAACATGAGAAGATAAGCTTTATATCTTCGCGCCACCATGTAATGTTCTTTATATTATATGGACACATCCACAAAAAATATGCAAGTTCATCAAAAGAATTGTAATTTTGAACCGGTTCGCCATTTTGACAATACACATCTAGTTAGCGGGAAAACGCTAGGAGTGATGTCATCACAGTGAAATATTGGGAATTACAGTGTCTTGTAAAAGTATTCATCCACCTTGGTGTTTGTCCTGTTTTGTCGCATTACAAGCTGGAATTAAAATGGATTTTTGGAGGGTTAACACCATTTGATTTACACAGCATGTCTATATATTTAAAGGTGCAAATTGGTGTGTTATTGTTTTTTTTCTCCAATTATTTTTTATTCAAGAAAGATAATACAGATATAAAACTGGATAGATACAATGTCTTGTTTTAACAACAGTAAAGAACTTCCCACAATACCCACCCGCATACTGCCAAAAAAACCACAGACAAACAAACAATCCAAAAAAACCCATAAATAAATACTGAAGGAGGGAGGGGGTATTGGAAGGAGGGCTATACACAATCTTCTTATTTGCAATTAAAGCATAATACTATTCGTCATCTGAAGGCAGAGAATTGAGCCTTTCAAAATAAAATATAAGTGGGTCCCATATTTTATGAAATGTTTTAACAGATCCTCTGGTGAAGTATTTTATTTTTTCTAATTTCAAAAATAGCATCAAGTCACTAAGCCAGAGAGATACTTTAGGTGGTTCAGAAGATTTCCACTCCATCACTGATAAGAAAATGTATACACCCATATAGATAGATGGGTGTATAGATTTTCTTATCAGTGCAATCTGTGTACATACAGAACCAAAACAATTCTGTTTGCACTATTTTAAGTGCAATCTGTGTACATATAGAACCATACAATAGATTTCTGTTTATATTCTGTTTATACCACTTTACCAGTGCAACTCTGTATACTTTACTATTTATTTTTATACTTTATTTGTTCTCCCTTTTTTCCTTCTTTTTTTCTTTTTATAACTCATAATGAGTCAACAGCACCTTCAATTTCATTGTACCTTTGGAAATGTGACAATGACAATAAAGACTTATCTTATTCGCCATGCTAGAAGGGAGGCAAAAGCGTTTTTCTTATTCATAGGCATTAGGAGCTCACTAATAAAAACCCCAAAAATAGCCATTTCAGCAATTGGTTGTACGTCAACCTCAAATGCATCATTCAAAGTTTTAAAAATGGATGACCAAAAATCTCCTAACCTAGGACATGCCCAAAACATATGAGTCATATCAGCTGGGGTGGAATTACAATGGTTACACCTGTCCTCAACATCTGGATATATCTTAGAAAGCTTAGACTTAGTGTAGTAAATCCGGTGAAAGATTTTAAGTTGTATGAGATTGAGGCGGGCACAAGAGGATGTATCGTTAACTCTGCTCTGAGCACAATCCCAAGCTGCATTAGAAATTTCGGCCCCAAATTCTACAGCCCACTCTGTTTTAATTTTTTCCAATGATACCATTTGAAGAGAAGTAATACTGTTTGATATATTTGAAATTTGGCCTTCACACTGCACTGGCATCAATAAAATGTCATCCAACCCTGAATGTGCTGGCAAAGTTGGAAAGGTTGAGCTCAAACTTTGAACTAGGTGACGGACCTGGAGGTACCTAAAGAAGTCTGACTGCTGTAGACTAAATTTAACAGCTAGATCATTAAAGCTACCAAATAGCCCATCTATATAAAGATCACTACATCTGCCAAGACCAACTCTTAGCCACTGTGTAAAAGTATGGTCCAGGCTGGCGGCGGGAAAGAGATGATTATTACATATGGCTGTATATGGAGAAGGTGGTAAGTTTGAATTTCTGTCTAAATTGTGCCCATATTTTTAGAGAGGTGATCACTACTGGGCTAGATGTGTAATGAGATGGTGAAAAAGGCAAATTTGCAGTGATTAAAGTGGCGAGTGAAGATGACATGCAAGAGCTTGCCTCAATTCTACACCATTCTGTTTCTGGAGTCAGAAACTAGGCTATAACTTTTTGCATATTTGATGCCCAATAGTAATTTTTTAGATTAGGAAGTGCCAAGCCACCTTGGTTTCTGGGCCTCTCCATGAATTCCCTGCGGATTCTGGGGCATTTACTATCCCACAGGAAACAGGAGATCAACTTATTTAATGACTGAAAAAAGGAACTGGACAGAAAGACTGGGAGACATTGAAATAAGTACAGGAATCTGGGTAAAACATTCATTTTTATGCAGTTGACTCTGCCAGCAAAGGATAAATACAATGACGACCATCTCTGAAGGTCTGATTGTAATTTAATCATGAGGGGTTTGAAATTCCTCTCATAAAGCTCAGAGAAGACTCTAGTAATATATATGCCTAAGTATTTAAATCCAAATTTGGATATATGGAAGGGGAGGGCGTTATCTGAAATCTGAAGAGCAAGATTATTTACCAGAAAGCATTCACTTTTAGACAAGTTTAACTTAACTTATAACCAGAAAAGAGTCCAAAGTCATGTAATATGTCTAAAATGTTGGGGACACACGCCACTGGGTCTGAAATATACAGCAGCAGGTCATCTGCATACAGAGAAAGTCTATGTTCCATATCATTCCTCTTAATTCCTGTTATTGAAATTGATGTTCGTAGTTTAATTGACAGGGGTTCTATATCTAATGCAAATAAAAGAGGGCTAAGGGGACATCCCTGTCGTGTGCCCCTTGACAGGGGGAAAGGTTTAGAGGTTATTTTGTTTGTCATCACTGATGCTTTAGGGGAGGTATATAACAGGCGAATCCAAGAAATAAATTTTGGGCCAAAACCAAATTTTTCCATTGTGGCAAATAGATAATTCCACTCAATTCTGTCAAATGCTTTCTCTGTGTCCAGGGAGACAACCACTTCTGGAACCCCCCTGGACGCAGAAGAGTAAACAATATTCAGAAGTTTACAGATGTTCGTGAAAGAGTGGCGGTCCCTCATAAATCCAGTTTGGTCCATTGAAATTAAATGGGGCATAACCTTATCCAATCTTGAGGCAAGGAGCTTGGCCAAAATATTTATATCTGCATTTAAAAGTGAAATTGGGCGGTATGACCCACACTCAAATGGGTCCTTACCTGGTTTCAAAAGAAGCGAAATAGATGCCTTGGTTAAACTCGGTGGTAGCCTAGACTGGCTTAGGGAATGATTAAACATTTCAAGGAGAATGGGAGCAAGTTGAGCGCTAAACTTTTTGTAAAATTCTATTAGGTAGCCATCTGGACCTGGGGTCTTACCACTTTGCATTTTCTTAATAGAATCAAAGATCTCTTGAAGTTGCAAGGGAATATCTAGATTATCCTGCACATCTTTGTCTAGTTTAGGAAACTCTAAATTATTTAAAAAGTTCAACATGGGTAAGGAATCGTGTGGAAAAGCAGAAGTGTAAAGGTCTAAATAATATTCTCTAAAAGTATTATTTAATTCCACTGGTTCTGTTGTTAATACCTGTGACGCATTGCGAATCTGCAGAATCAAATGCGAAGCTGATTTGCATTTCAACTGGTAAGCTAATAAGCAACCCGCCTTTTCTCCATGTTCATAGAAGTGTCCTTTTGACCAAAACAATTGCTTCTCAGTTTGTTCAACAGATAATAAATCATATTGGGTTTTCAGAGCAATTTTGTCTTTGTATAATTCTGGAGCAGGATTACTAGAATATTTGTGGTCTATATTTCTTATGGACTGCATTAGCTCTTGATCTTTCTGCTTTCTCGCTTTGTTTTGTGATGAGGAATAAGAAATAATCTTTCCCCTTATAACAACTTTCAAGGTCTCCCATAAAGTAGATGGTGAAACTGACTCTGAACTATTAAATAGCAAAAATTCCTCAATTTCCTTAGATATTAATTCACAAAACTGTTTGTCAGCCAATAAAGCAGTATTGAGCCTCCAAGTATTGGGCTGTGTTCAGTTTTGGGAGAATGCTAGATCAAGAACCACTGGGGCATGATCTGATTCCACAATGGCAGAGTACTCTACTTTCTTTACAATAAGGTGGAGTGATTTGTCAATAAAGAAATAGTCTATTCTACTGTATGTATGATGAACATGTGAAAAATAAGAAAATTCCTTTTTGAGTGGGTATAAGAACCTCCATGGATCAACACAGCCAATCTGATCCATGAATTTACACAGAGCCTGAGACGTCTTTGAACGTGTTAAGGATTTAGGGCTTGAGCGGTGTATAGCTGGGTCAACAACAGTATTTAAATCTCCAGCAAAAATCAGCCTGTGTGAATTTAAATCTCATCTCATCTCATTATCTCTAGCCACTTTATCCTGTTCTACAGGGTCACAGGCAAGCTGGAGCCTATCCCAGCTGACTACGGGCGAAAGGCGGGGTTCACCCTGGACAAGTCGCCAGGTCATCACAGGGCTGACACATAGACACAGACAACCATTCACACTCACACCTACGGTCAATTTAGAGTCACCAGTTAACCTAACCTGCATGTCTTTGGACTGTGGGGGAAACCGGAGCACCCGGAGGAAACCCACGCGGACATGGGGAGAACATGCAAACTCCACACAGAAAGGCCCTCGCCGGCCCCGGGGCTCGAACCCAGGACCTTCTTGCTGTGAGGCGACAGCGCTAACCACTACACCACCGTGCCACCCGTGAATTTAAATCTGGAATTAAAAAAAAAAGTTTCTTAATGAAGCCCACATCATCCCAGTTAGGGGCATATATGCTTACAAACACTACTGGGGCACTGTAAAGCAAACCCGACACTATTATAAATCGCCCTTGTGGGTCCGGGATGGTTTTGGAAGGCACAAATATAACCTTCTTATGGATAATTATTGCTGCTCCCCTTGCCTTAGTATTAAAACCAGAATGGAAAGTCTGTCCAACCCAATTTTTCTTGAGTCTTACTTGATCTGCCTTAGTTAAATGTGTTTCTTGCAAAAATGCTATTTCTGTGTTTAATTTTTTCAAGTGAGAGAATATCTGTGCTCTTTTAACCGGCCCATTCATACCCTTTACATTCCAGCTTATCAATCGGGTGGATGACACTCCCATTCTAGTCCCAATATTACCAGTAATGACAGTCATAGTGAGAAAGAGAAGAAAGCAAAACGTGCATGCCCCCTGTTAGACAGCAAATATGTCTCAATAAACCCTCCAAAATGATAATACAAAACAAAACTAAAACATTAGGCAGTAAATAAACTCTACTCTGAAAAAGGTATAAGGACAGTTGCATCAAATAACAAGCCCACCCCAACTTTAAACACAACACCAAACTCTCCTATACCTGCCTCAGGAATGGAGGCAGACTGCAGGCTTCCTTCTAAAATCTGACAACTCCGGAGGTACATAATCTAATCTAAATCACACATTAACCTATGTGTGAGCATAGGTCTGACCTTTATGAAATTAAATTACCTTTTAAGATGAGAGAGAGAAAAAAACTTTTTACAAATTAACCAGTACTATTAATCAATTTTAGCTACATCCATCAAAAGAGTTCTAACCATGAGTTAGAGCACTGCTACGCCCTTCTCTAGTCAAAGTTAGCCTTTACCATTATAACATGTATCTCTTCCAAAACCATACAAATCGAACGAATCAGTCTGTTGAATAAATTCTCAACTTAAGTTGGACACGATATAGATTCACCTCAATATCGTTGTGTCAGTCTTTCTATGTTTCAAAGAAGATCCTTACCCAGATAGCAGAGGGTCGTTGATTCGACGTGGAATCATCGGCATGTTCTTCGACCTATACGCCGTCGAATCACCGTCGATCACCGACGTTGATTCAACACCGCTTTGCTCATACGAGTTTCCGTTGAAACGACATTGAAAAGTGGCTGGTGGTCGACAGAGAATAGACCCCCTTTCACCCTTTATTCAACTACGTATTTCGGTCGATTTATAGTTGAATTTTTGGCGATGATTCATCCAACTTTACTTCCTGTTTTATGTACAACAGGAAGGCTACAAATTAAGCAAAACAGGCTAAATTAAACTAGCTAACAATAAAGCATCGGGGCTCTTGCCTAGGATGAACACACACATGCATACTTCAACCATGAAAGTGAAACTTAATTTATATCAATGTGCGTAGGCTATGTCCTGTTTAATGTACAACAGGATATAACAATGCACCTCTCCTAATGTTTGTCAAGCTATCTAATGAGGCATAACTTTTAACATTTATAAGGAACAGAACACACTTGAACAAGTTCTTAGAAACATTTTATGATTTATTTATAATTGTGGCCTATTCCTCCTGCGGCGCAGACACCTGTACATGGAAACAGAAAAACATAACCAAAATTAATTTGATGCAGCATTGATAAAGAAAGTCAGCAGTAGGCTATGGGTTTCTAAATGCCACCCTACCTCATTATTTGGACATGGGGAAAAACTATATTTAAAATCCAAAGAGGGATGGAGGGAGGAAAATTAAAACAAAAGAAAGAAATGAAATATAGAGTAGAGAATATTTGATAAAATTAAGGATGTTTTTATTCAGTAAACATTTAAAAAAATGTTCTACAACACTCTAGCCTAGTGACTTACCAGTAACAAAATAGACTTGAAGTATTCAGATCCGCTCTGCATAAAGCAGCTAAATCCTCTCTCTGTCTCCTGGCAGAAAGCTCCTTGGTTTGCTTGTGTCTCAATCACAGCTGGTATTCTGTAGAAAGACTTCTTTTCACCTTTCCCATCAGCTTTGTTAGAACCCTAACACAGCACAAAAGTTTACCATTGTAGGTTTTTGATGAACCAAGTGCCTCGTGGGTTCACATACCGCGCGCTGCCTTTATTTCCCCCAAATCACGAGTTTGTTGGTCTTCCAATGTGGCGCAGGGTTTGTTTACTTCCGGTTTCGGGTGACGTCAGTGAAAGGGGTCTAATGGGGGCATTACCGCCACCCACTGGATTGGGGTGTAAAGCAGTCTGAACAAAACGTGTAAACATAAACATAGGAGAAATGAACCCGTTTTTCTAACTCGTCCTCACTTAGTCTACTTTTCTTTTTTGATTAGTCTGGATTTGATATTGTAAATTTAAATGTAAATCAATGTATATTCATCGGACATGAACAAATGAATAAATCTTGAGTAATCTTGAGGGGCGTGTGTGTCTGGGGCGCGGTGTCGTGGGGGGGGGGGGATCGAACGAACCCTCCGATCCCCCCTGGCTATGGGCCAGTTGCTCATCCTACCAATGTTGAAAACTGGCCGGCAAAAGTGATGATGGTTCAACGTCGTATATTCAACCTTCTCTGACGGTTGACAGATCAACCTTTACCCACGTTGATTCAACGGTGATAAATCGACCCTCTCAGACGGCGGAGAAATCGACGTTTCACGGCATCGTTTCAACGTTGATTTTCTGACGTACGACGGAAACCGACCATTCTGACCAAAACTCTATGTCGTTTCAACGACCCTCTGCTATCGGGGTACTGTCCAGTCGGCTAATTATTAGGGCAGAGAGCTAGCACTATCAGCAGACCACTAGCCAGTCCAAAGCAACTCGTTTCAGTCCATCTCACTTTGAGCCATCACCTGTTGATCATAAAACATCTTTGCTTCCTCTGGTGTGTGAAATTTGAACGTATTTCCACCAAAAGTAACTCGCAGGCAGGAAGGATAGAGGAGCTGACATTTTATTCCTCTGCTGTACAGTGCTTGCTTGATATCACTGAATTCCACCCGCTTCCTGGACAGGTTAGCACTATAATCCGGATATATTCTCACGGTAGTGTTCTTGTATTTCAGCTTGTGCTGTCTCACCCATCACAGCACTCTTTCTTTTTCTTGGAATCATTCTAAGCACACCACAAATGGTCGAGGAGATTTACCAGCCTTGTCAGGTTTTTTACCCACTCTGTGCGATCTTTCCAAAGCTGGCGGCGCTTCAAAAACCTCACTGCCCATAATCTCCATCAGCATGCTCGACATGAACGTGACAGTGTCCTGAGCCCCTTCACTGTTTTCGGGAACATTCACAATCCTCAGGTTAGCTCTACGAGATCTGTTTTCTAAGTCCTCAACATGATCCTGAAGTGTCACATTCTGTTTTTGCAGAGATTTGATGGATGCCTTGGCTGCGAAAATCTTATCAAAGTTCTCTCCTGCTAATGACTCCGTTGCGGTCAAGCAAATTTGAAAGTTATCCACAGTCTCTCTTATGCCGTTCACCGAAGCTTGTAAAGGGCCAACAGATTCCTGAATAAGAATGGAGATGTCTTCTTTTAGACTACCATGCTGCTTTGATAGTTCTTCCACCAGTTGCTTCATGGAAATTCCTCCTTCATCCTTGGAGGGGCATTCGCTGACAGGGGAGACCATAACAGCTAGCTTGTTAGCAAGAGTATTTTGTATTGCTGGTGGAGCTGAAGCCGTGTTTCTGCTTCTACCGCTCATTTTATGCTCGTGGTTAAAGATACATCATTTAGTTCTACGCTTTACATAAATTCTGAGATACCGGAGTCAATTGAAAGGAATGTTGTAGTCAAGTTAGGTCAGAGCTTGCCTTACTCGCATCCTACTCCAACATGGCCCAAACCGGAAGTCCAAATTGTTGTCTTATTGTGACACAAACAATAATTAAGATGAAAAAATAGAAATCAGAAGTGTGCATAAGTATTCACCCCCTTTCACATGAAACCCCTAAATAAGAGCTGGTCCAACCAATTCACTTCATAAGTCACATAATTAGTTGAGTAAGATCCACCTGTGTGTAATCAAAGTGTCACATGATCTGTCACATGATGTCTGGGTAACACTTTATAATAACTATCCGTTATAACTAGTTATAACTAGTTAATAGATCATTAGTAAACTGTTAGAGTTATTAATGACTTGTTAAGTGTTTGTTAATAGTTTGTTAAGGATTTATAATGATGCCTTATAGTTAATAGAACATTAATAAACTGTTAGTTAATGAGTTATAAATGACTTGTTAATTGTATGTTAATGATTTATAACTATACCTTATAAACTAATAATAGATCATGAACAAGCTATTAGTGAATTACTTACTAATGACTTGCTAAGTATCAGTTAATAGTTTGTTATTGGGATGTTATTCTAAAGTTGCAACTATTCCTCATTTATTAACTGTTAGTAAATGAGGAATAGTTGCAACTTTAGAATAACATCCCAATAACATACATAAGCTAATAACTAATACTTAACTAATATATTAACTCACACTTTACAGATCAGTTGTTAATAGTTTGTTAACCATCTACTAATCCCAGTGAAACTTTGTAGAACAGCAAATGGGTGGAACAAGTTCAAGGTACAGAAATTTGATGTGATATTTAAAATATCAAATTTTTGTACCTCAACCTTGTTCCACCCATAGGCTTTTCTGTGTACTGTATCTTACCAAAGACACACCACAGATGAAATGTTGAACATTGTGTTTAATGTATAGAAATACACATACTGAGCCATCACATGGCAGAACAGCAGTATACAACAGTATACAAACCCATGAGGTTTGGGCACTTTTTGTGCTAAACACTGGATAAACAGAATTTCAGGGACATTTAATGTCCATACTTCACAGCAATGTCATGGATTATCCGTCCTAATGGCCCTTTGCAATGCTTATGGGCAAGCCACAAATGCCATTCAATAACTCTGAGATGGTCTACCAGTAACTCCTCTGTACGATTCCCCCTGAGTCTCCACACATTTTCCTTAACAGTTCTCCAGGCCCTCTCTATGTGCTGAGTATGTGCACCTGTTTGGGCATCAACATATGACACACTGTGATTGACAGTGAAATGGGTGTAACCTAGCTGAGGTAAAGCATTGTGATAAGCCCGCCACTCCTCACTTATTATTGTAGATCCCACTTTAACATGGTGAGCTATAAGTGGCACCAGATCTCTCCTTCTTCTTCTCTCGACTAAGCGAAGAACAGACTTTGCATGTCTTCTCCCTCTCCGGTTCACACCTAGCATCCCAAACACCCACTTCTTCCTCTTCCAGCCACCAGCCATTCGTCCCCGTCCGTACTGTTGAAAACATAAAATATGAGGAATTATTCTTCTTTAAACAAAATGAATAATCTGTCATTCAATGGTAATGTGCATTACTATCTTGATAATAGTGCTTGCTGCTTGCCTTTCTTTTGTGTCTGAAGTGGCTCTCATCAATGGTGACAAACTGCTGCCGCCCCCCAATGTACTGGCCTCTTGCTTGCTGATATCTGTCCATCGCAGTAGAGTACACATCTCGCAGCTTTTGAGCCATCTTGGAAAGGGTTGCTGAGCTTCCAGAGATGTCATCATTGATCATGTCCACTTGACGTAGATGCAGGCCTTGTGCAAATCTGATAGAACAAGGCAAATAATTATTATACCACAGTTCTTTTGATCTTTTTGGTTTGATACACAAACTTTGCATCTACTGCACCCCAGGATATGACAATTGTCTACTACTGTGTAGACAAAAACAGCAATAATGATGGAAAATATGTTTTGTGTTATTTTCTACGGAGCTCTGTCAATACATTTGGGACTAATAATACTGTAGGATATTTGTAAAATCCTATTTCTAATATTAATTGCCAGAGCCTTTTGATTGAGAGAGCCAATTGCCATTGAGCTTCAAGAGGCAGGGTCAGGCACTCATGTTGCTCCGCCAGGCCTAATGCTGACCAACACAGCATCCCATAAGTAACAGCAATTAAACATATTTCCATAATTAAGCTGTTAAGAATTCAAGCTGTAAATTACACCTTTTAGCAAAATAAATCATAAAAGTGAAATAACTCCAAGCACCTGTTATCATCATGAGTCTAGAGATGCTCCGTAACATAATAATCACAAGCTTTACTACATAGTCTGCAGTTATTGTTCATGACAGCATAGTTATACAGTATTTCTATTGAAATAAACACTTTTCATCATAGACAGACAGACTAAAATTATATGCCTGTGCCATAGCGTACCTGTACACAAGGTGCATCCAGTTGAAGAGGGAGACCTTTGACTTGCTGAATATAGATTTGTGTCTAATTGACCTCTTCTGTTTCCTCCCTCTGTGGTTATGGTGTTTGCAAACCCTGAAGATATATACAAATAAAGATAAGAATGACACAGGCCAGGGTTGTGGCTAGAGCAGTGATTCTCAAACATTTTCATGTCAAGGACCCCCAAATTAATGTGTATTTGGCCATGGACCCCATCTGAAAATATTTTGTGCCAGGAACCCCCATAAAATTTGTGTTAATATGTTTCAAAAGTGTTGAATTTTTTTCAGTATTTTTTTCTGAAAATAGCAGATCTATAAGCTCACAAAGTTTTGACGTGTTGTGATCTTGTAGATTAGTATTAAGTAGTGTAGTGTATAGTAGTGTATTTCTAGAAATTAATGTTAACATGAATTAAGATATATTGGGCACTCTTAATAGCTTTGTGGCAGCGGGGGCGTGGTCAAGCATCAGTCTGTGACAGGAGGGCGGAGTCAGGGAAGGTAAGTGGCAGAATCACTAGACCTGTCATTAATTAATGTTTGTGTGTCTTCCCAGTGACCGCTCCCTATTTAAGGAGAGAGAGCGAGAGCAAAGGGATCTCTCTCCTCAACCAGATGACTGATGTGTGTGCGTGTGTCTGGGTGTGTGTGAGAGAGTGCATAGGCTGAAAAGCTGAATAAAGCCAGTTTTGTGAACTCAGTTCTGTCCTGCCGTCCTTCTGTGCTCCACCCACCTACACAAACTGTCACAGTGGTGCTGAAACCCGGATGCCGAGCATGGAAGAGAACAGCACAATGGAGTCCTCCGCCTTCGCCGACCTGATCCACGCCCTCACCATGGCCCAACAGAGCCAGCACCAGGCACTGCTCGCCCTCCGAAAGGAGCAAGAACAATGGTTCGAGGCCCTGGTGCTGGCGCAACAGGAAGATCATCGGGCGTTCCAGCACCTCCTCACGTCGGCGGGGTCCACCATCTCCACCGCCGCAGGCCCTTCCCCCCTCACCCTCATGAAGATGGGCCCACAGGACGACCCCGAGGCATTCATCACGCTCTTTGAGCAGGTAGCGGAGACCTCGGGGTGGCCGGTGGAACAGCGAGCGGCGCACCTCCTCCCCCTGCTAATGGGAGAGGCGCAGCTGGCTGCGCTACAGCTCCCCGCCGACTGCCGGCTGGCCTACGCGGACCTTCGCCGAGCCGTCCTCCAGCATGTGGGATGCACCCCTGAGCAACAACGTCAGCGCTTCCGCGCTTTGCGCTTGGAGGAAGTCAGCCAGCTGTTCGCGTTTGGCCAGCAACTCCGGGACACCTGCTGGCAGTGGTTGAGGGCCGACAACCATGACGCCAAGGGACTCATCGACCAGGTGGTACTGGAGCAGTTCGTCGTGCGCTTACCAGCGGGAACCGCAGAGTGGGTCCAGTGCCACCACCCGGCGTCGCTGGATCAGGCAATTGAGCTGGCGGAGGACCATTTGGCAGCTGTCCAGACGGCAGGACAGCAGACAACCTCTTCTCTTCTCTTCTCTTCTCTTCTCTTCTCTTCTCTTCTCTTCTCTTCTCTCTCTCTCTCTCTCCTCCTCATGTGTCTCCTCCTCGCCCCATTCCCCCACCGAAGAGGCGGGGGCCGGCACCACCTCAGCCGGCCTGCCACACCCGCGGTGCCCTCCCATGTCTCCCCTCTGTGTCTGTCTCTCCCCCCCTCAGGTGAGTGAGCCCCAGAGAACTAGTGCAGAGAGGAAGCCCGGGCCGGTTTGCTGGCACTGCGGGGAGCCGGGCCACCTCCAACAGCAGTGCTCGGTAATGAAGGTGGGCGCAGTGGTTCGGATCCCCGACGCACCAGGAGCCGCCCTCGATCGGGCCGGAGCATATCGCATACCGGTGAGTATCCAAGGGGATACATATCAGGCGTTGGTGGATTCTGGCTGTAATCAGACCTCAATCCACCAAAGCCTGGTGCAAGACGAGGCATTGGGGGGTGCACAGGGGGTGAAGGTGTTGTGTGTGCACGGGGATGTTCACAGCTACCCTTTGGTGTCGGTCCACATTTTTTTCCGAGGGGAAAAATTTATAGTAAAGGCGGCAGTTAATCCTCGCCTCACCCACTCGATAATTTTGGGGACTGATTGGCCAGGATTTTGGGATTTAATGACACATTTAGTGAAGAGTGGGTCCTGCCATTTAACAGGGGGAGGTCCCGGTGTCGCGTTGGCGGGAGAAGCTGTCACAGAGCCGTCTACGTCAGCTCCGCATCAGAGTGAGGAGCTGCCGGCTCCTCCTCTCTCTGTTGGAGAATCCCTCGCGGATTTTCCATTAGAGCAGTCGCGAGACGAGACTCTGCGGCATGCGTTTGACCAAGTGAGAGTAATCGATGGTCAAACGCTCCAGCCGAACGCCACCCCGTCCTTCCCCTACTTCGCGGTTATGAAGGATAGATTATACCGAGTGACGCAGGACACTGAGACTAAAGAGCGAGTCACTCAGCTTTTAATTCCGAAGAGCTGCTGGGAATTGGTATTCCAGGCAGCTCACTTCAATCCCATGGCTGGACACTTAGGGCAGGATAAAACACTAGCCCGAATAATGGCCCGGTTCTATTGGCCAGGGATTCGTGGCAATGTCCGTAGGTGGTGTATGGCATGCCGCGAATGCCAGTTAGTAAATCCAGCGGCCATTCCAAAAGCGCCTTTGTGCCCTCTACCATTAATCGAGACCCCGTTCGAAAGAATTGGGATTGATCTCGTCGGGCCATTAGATCGGTCAACACGAGGGTACCACTTTATATTAGTTCTGGTGGACTATACAACGCGATACCCAGAAGCAGTGCCTCTTCACAATATCTCAGCACGCAGTATTGCGGAGGCACTCTTCCGCGTTATCTCCCGAGTTGGAATCTCGAAAGAGATTCTGACTGACCAAGGCACCTCGTTTATGTCACGTACACTGAACGAACTGTATGGGTTGTTGGGTATTAAGCCGATCTGCACCAGTGTGTATCACCCACAAACGGACGGTTTAGTTGAACGGTTTAATCGCACCCTCAAAAACATAATTAAAAAATTTGTGAGGATGCACATAATTGGGATAAATGCCTCGAACCCTTGCTCTTTGCAGTGCGAGAGGTCCCCCAAGCCTCCACGGGGTTCTCCCCATTTGAATTGTTATACGGGCGTAACCCACGTGGCATTCTAGATGTGCTGCAGGAAAATTGGGAGGAGGGACCTTTACCAAGTAAAAACGAAATCCAATACGTTATTGACCTGCACGCAAAACTCCACACACTCACGCACCTAACTCAGGAGAATTTGCAGCAGGCCCAAGAACGACAGACCCACCTGTACGACAAGGGTACGCGCCTTAGGGAGTTCGCACCGGGAGATAAAGTACTCGTACTGTTGCCCACATCGAGCTCCAAATTGGTTGCCAAGTGGCAAGGACCCTTTGAGGTCACATGGCGAGTCAGGGACGTTGACTATGAGGTGAGGCGAACGGATAGGGGTGAGGCGCTACAGATTTACCACCTCAACCTGCTCAAACTCTGTAATGAGGAGGTCCCCGTGGCGTTGGTGTCGGTGGTTCCGGAGAAGGCGGAGCTGGGGCCGGAGGTTTAAAAGGGAACACTGGCCCAAGAACGTATTCAATCTTGGTATTGCACAGCGCACCTTATCCTCTTTTAAATGCTCTACACATTAGGAAGCACACACCATTTGTACACCTGCAATAAGAACAACATGATAGACTAGGGTAGGGGAGGAGTGCATGTGGGAAACCTCTGCAGGTGCTTCGCTGCACTCCTTGCCTCTTTTAATGCAAATACATCTCTTCTTTTAATGCAGTACATTTTAGAGAAGGCACACATTCTTGTCATATACAGTCATATATAGGATAGGTAGGGCGTGTTGTGCGGAGGCTATGGGGGGCTGGTGTCGGTGTATGGGGCGTCAGGGCCCGGAGCCCTGCCTCATGCAGTACCTCCCCCTCCCCTCTGTCGTCCCATCATGAATCAGCTTGGGCAGGGGGGGCTGGCACCATAGCCATAACAGGTGCTCAGGTAGTCATCATAATTAACTATTAAATAACTATTATTTTTAGAATTTCTATCTATAAAAAATTTACTAACACAAATGATTAGCAAATAAAATAATACTCCCCCTCCCCCTCTCTCCTTCATTATGATCCAGTTTCCTTCTCCCTGGCCTGACACAGACCGGCACTGCTTATATACACACACACACACACACACACACACACACACACACACACACACACACACACACACACACACACACGTGCTTACTTTCACATATCCCGCTCCCCCCCAACATATACACACTGTCCCTCCACCCATAATTCAAGGCCCAAAACCCCTCCAAAACCCCCCCACCTACCCTCCTCTATCTCATATGCACATTCATTACCCCTAATCAACCCCACCCATCCTCCTCTATACAGCAATATAGCTCTTGTTTATCTTTGTCGAATTTGTCTCCATGTGTTCTGTTACATCTCTTTGTTAACATATTAGTAGTACTGTCCAGCCTTTGAAATTGTTGTTAGTTACGTCAGTGCTTCTGTTGTATGTCATGTGTATGTATTGATTTGTTTCATTCTGTCCTTTTTACTTTGTATTTGTTTGTATTTGTTAGCAAATAAATTTAAAAAAGAATGTAAGC